>NW_009595205.1:39391-44053 GCF_000690535.1 Cariama cristata | reverse complement strand
CCGGGCTGGCACCGCCGTTGCTGATACATCCCAGGAGGCCACTGGCCTTCTTGGCCATCCTGGGCACACTGCTGGCTCATGTTCACACACCCGTTCAACACCCCCAGGTCCTTTTCTGCTGGGCAGCTTTCCAGCCACTCTTCCCCCAGCCTGTAGTGTTGCATGGGGTTGTTGTGACCGAAGTGCAGGACCTGGCACTTGGTCTTGCTGAACGTCATACAGTTGGTCTCGGCCCATCGATCCAGCCTGTCCACATCCCTCTGGAGAGCCTTCCTGTCCTCCAGCAGATCAACACTCCCACCCAGCTTGGTGTTGTCTGCAAACTTACTGAGAGTGCACTCGATCCCCTCATCCAACTCATCAATGAAGATGTTAAACAGAACTGGCTCCAACACTGAGCCCTGATGAACACCACTTGTGACCGGCCCCTGACTGGATTTAGCTCCATTCACCACCACTCTCTGGGCACAGCCAGCCAGCCAGTTTTTCACCCAGTGAAGGGTATTCCTGTCCAGGCCATGAGCTGCCTATCAATCAATCAATCTATCCATCCATTCATTTGTCTTTTTACTGCTATCTGTTGGCAATCATTTTATATTCCCCAAATTGATATTTAAAGATAACTCTTTTACCATTAAATTAAAATAAATTCATTTGATTGTCCACACTAAAAGCCTCCCAGTCATCACTCAGCATTTCACATGCAAAACTGCAATAACAGCATATTGTAAATATTGGGTCCACAGTAGCAAGAGAGTTAAAAAGTATGGCATAGAAAAAAAAAGTCAAGTGTTTTTTGATCAGAAACCTCCTTACTGAGGAAGAACTAAAACCATATCCAGTATTCTTATTATTTTCTTCTCCAGGCACAAAGGCTAGGTGACAGTTTACGAGTCCCTTGCAATTATGCTGCATCTTGTTTTCTTGTTCTAATCCACTTTCACAATTTCAACAATTTGATCAAGCATTACTCTCCATCTAGCATTCATCTCATTGCCAAGGTGTCATTATACTCTGTAGAAAGACCTAATTGAGTCTTCAGTTTATAATTAATGGAGCTTTAATTATTAATTGGTATATTATTGATAAAATCATTATGAAAGGTCATGGCCTTTGTACCATTAAGAGGGGGGAATCTTATGGTACATTTTTACACATCTTTATTTGGGAGATTTTTTCTTTTCAAATATGTACTCTTAACAAATTAGTACTATTCCAAATTAGTATTATTCCAACTGCATGATAACACTATTGCAAAACAAATTTCTTTGGCACTTTTTGTGTAGATAAATGTTATCTTGCTTTACACAAAAAACATTTTATAAAATCTATCTATCACTTTTCACAGACCTTTGATGATTTCTTTGTGCATGGAAATCTACTTCTGCATGGGAGTAATTCTCTTAAATAAAACCTGACTTTCAGAACAGCAGAACATGGACAAGTCCCACTGGAAATCAGCTGAAACTACTGATTACCATCACCTCCACAAATCCCTGAGTGAGTTCTTGTTTGCTTGTTTGCAAGTTCAGGTTCCACAGAATTGTTTTCACCTGAGAGAGAGCTCTGAAGAGCTGAGCCCTGCAGTGGAGCCACTGGGTATATCTCTGTTCTCTATTATAGAAAGACCATTCTAGATGATCTAATGATCCTCCCTGGTCTTAGTTACTGTGCTTCTGCAACAGCTTTTAACAGTTGGTAGCTATGTGACAAAATTTTGTATGGTAGGCAGTCAAGAATACCAAGAATCTATGAAAACTGAGGGGTATGGTTGTGTCTGACCAGATACGACAGCTCGGAAAGCAGTGCATCACAGTAGTTCCGGTAAGTGCTCGTAGTCTTGTTAATTTGGTGAAAAAGATATCATGCAAAATGAAGTGGGGAGTTTTCAAGGAAGAAATATAGAAGAGCTCTGGTTAACAGTTGCTTTGCTCATGTATTTCTAAATAGTGTGTTCTAAATATGTACTGCTGTACAGCTCAAGATTCATATATATTTCCCTGTGCACTAATTATGACAGGAAAAAAACAACAGACCAATACATTGGCTGTTGCTGACAGTGATGTTCAGAAGACAGATAGATTTAAATATGATATATCAACTGAAAAAAAGAAGGTGAAAACATTAAAGAATGTTTAGAGAAAACTTTGTTATTGTTCCAAAACCTAAATTTATTTCCAAATAAGGTTGATGATAGACTAGTTCTGAAATCTTCAAGGGAGAGATTAATTTTAATTATCAAAAAAGAACAGAAATTATACAGAAGGTCAAGAACATTAAATTTAAAATGAAGTAAGTGTCAAATTAAGAATTACCTTCAATTCTATACAAAGTAGCTAAAAAAAAAAAAAAACACAAAAAACTTTGCTTTTGAAGATGTAGTCAATTCATTTTCCAGAGAGTTAATCAGAAATAAACGAATGATTCCAATACTGAATACTGCAATATATGGCTAAGATACTAGTATATTTTTGAAGTTGGTATAAAAATTTCATTTTATGCCAAAGTTTTGGACCATTCTGGTCTCTGAAGAAATGAAAATTCTAGGATCTTTTTGCAGCTGCTGTAGTTTTTGTTAGTTTTGTTTGTGTTTAACAATTTCGTTGGCCTTTCCTTTGCAGTACCTGAGAATTTTTTTCAGTGTCGAAGGAGACCAAGCAGCACGCATGGGCAGCAGCCATATCCCGACTCTGGTCAGAGGAGTAATGGGAAACCTCCATCCTCCTGAGATTCTGGCTAAAAAAATTCATTGCTTCCAGTGGTCAAACATATCAGCTGCATGTGGTGGGAGATGAAGGAAATGATTCACTCCAGAATTATGGAAAGGAAGACTTTCCTGACTATAAAAACTGACAACTAATCTTCTCATTCTGTTCCAGACTTTTTCAGTGTTCTTTGCTAGTAATCCTTCCTTAAATCTCTCTCTGTCATGTTCAGGAGCTGAAATAAGACTTTTCATGGTAGCTGATCTCCAACAGTGCACAGGAGCCACAGAGATGCATTTAAATTCAAACTTGGCATTGTGTTTGAAAGACAGAATATTAATAGGATATCCAGGCTAAAGGGAATGCAAATAACCATTCCCATCGAGTATTCTGTTATTATAGTCACATCTAATATTTCCATAGAGACAAAGACAAGCTCATGAGAGCAGGGGTAGGAAAAGAGAAGGTAAGGCAGGAGAAGCTGACAATTAGTCAGGTACCATGCTAAACTGGCTGGAGAAGCTGGGGAATAAGCTTGCCTTTTCTTGAAGCAGCTACATGTGCACAATCCTTACATTTTAGAAAGCTGACTTTCACCTCCAAAATAAACTTGTATCTTAAGGGAGTAATTCTATCCCTGAAGACAAAATCCCTTCACTCATACTGATGTAGGATGATTACACTGACCCATATCATGGACTAGGTAATTGTTGTATTTACTGAGAATGTCTGCTAAACTTGCTGAGAAATAACCACTAACAATGAAAGAGTCATTGACATAGTCATTGCAAGAAGGGGGCATACTCTCTGAATGAAATCTATAGACACCTTCCGTAAGTAGTACATAATGTTTTAATCTGCTTACATATGTTACATCTCTATTAGGGACAAGAACTTGATTGGATATACATCATTTAGCCGGAGGCAATAAGGAATCTTTCATAAGAACCAAATATTAGTTCTTTTGCCAGTCATATGTGGGTCTTTAGCACTGGAACTGCACCCTTGTATTAATTTAGGAGATAATTTAAAGTGCGTTTAATAAGATTCATTACCCTTAAGCAGTACTTAGTTGTTATCACTAATAAATAATCTAAAAAGAGAAAAGAACTGGAAGAATTTATCTAGTTTTATATCCAGCCTCTTTCCTTAAATGAAAATTTTATTAGTGTAATTGAAGATAGCAGAAAGTACATGATGCAAGACAGCTCTAAATATACAAATTTGGACATTTTACAAGCTTGTTTTAACTTTAAAATGCCCACTTGAACATTGCAAGCGTGAATTGCAGCCCTTATAATTTAAAATCTGAGTCACACTGATACAGCTGAGTAGCTCTGCAGTGAAGGTTGGTTTGAGCTTTTGGGAGCAGTCACATTATGGCTGGAGTCATGATATTGCTTATTCCCCACCCTTCTGGAGAGTAGGAGTGAAAAAGATGTCTACTGTATCAGGTGTTATTTTCATACCTATTATTTTAGGTACAAAATAATCTCAACATTTGATGATGAGACATTCATTCTCTGGCTTCCAAAAATGCCAAAAGTATTCATCTATGGCAAACATGAAAGAGGCAACAAATCTCTGTGGCATATGCCACTAAGACTTTCTTTTTTGTAAAAGCTTAGTTTTCTCTTGGAAAAAGAAAATTGAGCTGTCCTCTTCAACCAGATAACCTTTGGATCCTCTCCTTGCCAGAAAGATAAGCATCCTCAATTTCATTGTTTTGTACACAGGATTCAAATTATTTCTCAGTTGTCTGCCGCCTTTCCAAGTCAAAGTTCTTCCTCCATCACTTATATGTTAATCTCCCCTCTCAATATCTCTTCATAGCCTTTTGTTTTCTAATTAGTTTCTTCTTAATACAACATAGTAACATCAATCTGGTTTGGTCTGTGTGTTGTTTTTTTTTTTCTCCTTTTCAGGATTTTATCTCCCTCAGCAATCTGTCCCCTGA
>NW_009595205.1:37520-39360 GCF_000690535.1 Cariama cristata | reverse complement strand
AGCAGGCATCATAAGCTCAGCATAAGGTCAGTTTTCATGCAAGAGGCAAAAAAATTTTTGCCCTGTGTGATTCACCCAGCAAGTTAAACACAGAATCAGTATTCTGCATGGAGTAGCAGATGACAGACCTTTTTGATAAATTATTGTAGAAGCTGCAAAGGTGACAGCAAAGCATAATAAAGCAAATAAGTAGTGGGGGGAAAAGAATAATTAAAAGACATTTGCCAGAAACATTAAAATGTCCAATGGCTCCATTTATTTTTAAGAATTATGTGTAATGGAGACTTGTACTCAGATGTCCCATCTAATCCACATATGTCTTCAACATAAAATACTAATTTTATATGAAGCTGTTTTTTTTCTTTAAAATTAATTTTAAATTATTTCCTAAAAAGTGGAACAAATTCGGCAGAAAGGAAAGAGATTATTCCTTCTAGTTCTACCAATGAATACACTTGAAAGATTGTCGGATTCAAATGACCTCCAATGGGAGGACTCAAACCCAGAATACCTCTAATTTTGGTGTGTGTCTTTCTGAGAGAAAGGGATTTATATCTGACACTGTTCCCTCCTTCTGTAGTCATCTTTTTGAAGAGTGATCTACATCTATACAGCTTCCACAGGAGATGTCTAAAGCATTTACTTGCAGTAAGTTCAAGCTGTGGTAGATATATTTCACTCGAGATAAACACAAAAATACTCTCCCACCATAGATTAGAACCGTAAATTGGGGCTATTGGTATTATATTGCTTTATAGGGTATGATGAGGATAACTGCGTTGAAAAGCATTATGTGCTCCAATGCTACAACAGCAGAAGCCTGCTAAGTTCTAGAGAAAATAAAGATCCAAAGCTGTGGATCCTGCCAAGAGAACCCAAGTTCATGAGGATAAGGCTTAACTGCACTTTGAAAATGCAAGAACTGTGACATAAACTGCCTCTTATAGATAGAGCAAATGCATATGCATCTATAGAAGGAGTTGTAAGTCCCCAAAAGTTTATCCATTACAGTGTCCCCATTTATATCTTCCGAGCAATACAGGTGGCAGCCTGTATTTAATGGGCAGGCATGTGAAAATCAGGTTTCACGTGTGACAACATGGTGCAGCTGTTGATGTCTTATTGTTGGCACTGGTTTCTGATACAGACACCTAAGGTGAAAAATGAGATTCAGTTTCAAAGACATGAATAAATTTTGAATGTGAATTATTCCATTTAGTTGAACAGAGGAAATAGCCATGTGAGGAGGATGTTCTTTGAAACTCCCTCTATTTGGCTTTGTTATGATAAAATAAATATATTTTTATATTTTTTTTGAGATTGGAACAATTTCTGCAATTATTCCATTTCTCCACTTTTAATGAAAAAATACTCCCATTAAATTTCAATTGGATCGCTTCAGGTAAAATAAAATTTAAAAATGTTGAGCTCCAAAATGTAATTAATTAAAGTGAGAATTTTTTATCTTTTCCCCAGAGTTACAGGACATTGTTCAAAAGAATTATTCATCTAGTCTTCTGGTTATAAATCTTTTAAACTAACAAGGTCAAGAAAAAAAACTCTTCCCCTTTCATATTAGGAAAATAACTCGCACTGATTCCTCCCTAACACCATCTATGAGACACAGAATGTCAAAAGCAATAAGAACATATTTATGCAAATAGCAAAACACAAAAACTGAATTATAGCAAAATAGGAGAGGTTTAGGAAGCTAGAGAATTTTTCTTCAGCAATTCTGGCATTTGCAGTTTTTGAACAGTAGCTACCCAGTTTCACTTAGTCTACCATTACTTCAGAGAGAACAACTCCAAGACCTGATACTGTGAGTACTCTGAATTCA
>NW_009595205.1:21144-37489 GCF_000690535.1 Cariama cristata | reverse complement strand
CAGGAATATAACACATTCAGACCAGGAGGATGGTCAGCTTGTTGAAATTTCAGGGGCAGTAGCACTTTAGCTCTTGGATTTATAAAGCGAGACAGAAATAACAAAAGTGTTCATTAGTTGTAAAAAAATCAAGCCAAGCAAAGAGTAACTCTTGGCTGAGCACTTGGAAATACATAAAAGCAGAAGATTATGAAAAGTAAATATGATCTAGTGACTATGTACAAAGCAAATATTTGACCAAAGGACATGAGAAACATCAAGTTGTGTACAGGTGACCTCTGACGTGCTGGGGGACAGCCACGCCAGCCAAGCTCAACTTTTCTCTGAAATGCACCAGCTACACTCTCTGTCACAGTATGAGCCGCTCACCTCTGTCCTGTGCCATGTTAGCCCAATTTACCTTTCTTTATGGCTTGAAGTACCAGTCTCAGCTAGATTTTGTGTATTTGAGGTAGAAAGCTGCAATTAGAGCCCAGTGTAGGGTAAAGCTGGCTCTATGCTCAGCTAAAATATGCGGTTGCTCAAGAACTGTGGGCTCATAGAGTCTAACTGTATGGTGAAGAGCAGGAGCCAAGGTCTATTCTTTGGCCTTCAGGGGAAATAACACAGGATGGATAGATTTATATAGCTAAATTTTCTTCTTTTTAAAAATGGTGGCTTCACACATAACAGCTGCTAGGGCCAGGCTATTACACAAGCCATGAGAGGGCACTCAGTGGCAAAATGCGAGTTGGCAAATGTCAAAATTATTACGGAGCATGATAACTAAATACACTCCACACCAGTTCCCCAAAAGGGAACAAAAAATATCTTTCCCACTGTCAAACACAGCTGGCTCTTATTTAAGGACTGGGATTCGCAGCTCCTGGTGGAATGCAAGTGAAAAATGAGGAGATATGCATCTTTTTAACAAACACGGAAATGGTTTAGCAAATCAATCTCTCTATATGTCAAACATTTGTAATAGAACTTTGTTCTCTGGGAGAACTCTCTAGCCTCTTCTTGTTCCCAAAGAGACAAATCCAAGTTACAAAATTTACAAAGGAAAGACACTTCAATTCCCTAGAGCAGTGCAAATTTACACCTACACACTCTAAAAGCTAAGGGAAATTATATGAAATAAATTTTCTTACATAAAAAAGAATAGAAATGAATATATTCAGGAAGCAGGTATATTTTTTTTTATCAGTCTTTGTGAGGAAATTCCCAAGAAGTAGAACAGTGATATTAATAAACCAGTGCAGAACCAAACATTTGAATACATAAGAATGAGTCTGAATATGATACTTAAACAAAATATAGACAAAGATGAAACACTATATTTAAATCACAGAATTCTTATTGCATGACTATACAGGGGAAGATTTTATATCATCTACAACTTCAGAACTGTTTCTTTCTATGCATAAGATTTTGAATGCAACATATCTCTAATTTCAAAGACTGACATTTTGTATGCCGTTCTAAATTCAAATGCATAGTGTTCTATACTTTAGAAGATGACAAATTTTTTGAACAGTTACTTTATATCTCATCATTAAAAGAAAAAGCCTAAGCAATTTCATTTATAAAGGAATTAATGGCTGGTACAACTTACTGATAATATTAATTGACATACCCATGAAGTAAATTGAGAAATTTTTTTTGTGCCATGTTAAAATGTGTTCTGTCTCTTGAAATCAAGAGTTTGAAACATTTTCAAATGATTCAAAGCTATCTCCACGGATATATCTTCTCATCTGGTCCATAGAATTAAATCTGAATTGAATTCTGAACTTGGATTGGGTTGGATCAGTTCTCCTGATGCTTTAATGTGCAACTCCTTGAGACTGGGGAGAGGGACTGGGTAGAGGACATCCCTCTTTGCTTTTACCTCATGTCACCATTATAAGTTACCTATTTTCTCTTTACTGCAGTAAGAAATATGAATGCAACCCTTCATTCCTTCCAAGAAATACCTTTGCAGTCATCACAAGTAGGAACTCTAACAAAGACCACCAGAAGATTTCTAAGATTTTTAAGGAAAAAAACCTGATCCTTCTGTTCTAGGAGTGAGTTTCCCTTTTTAGTACACTGGATCATTATGGTTGCCAAGTTTAAATCTTAGGATTTTGCTCCAGCAGTTCCTTCTGGTTGGGCTTCCGAGGTTTAAGATTAATGAGTGCTTCAGGTAGAGTCATTCTTAATACACTTCCCATCAACAGTTCTACAGGACAGAATCCAGATGCAAGTGATCAATAAATCATAATTGTTGTACACACATCTTCTCATGATTTTTACCTTTTTTTTTTTTTTTTTTTAAGTTTGTGCCACTCTGCCTCCTCTTTGCTGAGGAGTTAACATGACTTCTGATATGAATGTTAAAAGCGCAAGCCAACATCTTCAGCAAATACAGGACAGGCATCAGAGGTGTTAGTATAAGGCCCACAGCCTTCTATGAAGAGCTTAGGAATTTCAGATCTTGCAGGTATTGGCTTTAGTTTTTTGGATGGCATGTGCAGCTGACACGCATGAAAGTACAGCCAGGGTGGTATACATGGAGAAATAATGTATGTGCATCCTCTCTCTCAAAAAAAAAAAAAAAAAAAAAAAAGCGCTGTTGCTGTCTGCTGCCAAGGTCTGTCAGGTAGCTTTGTAGAGATTAAAGATATTAGCAACAGAGTTTCCTGGGGGAGGTTATTTGGATATTCTTGTTTGCTTATTTTCCCTCCCATGCTACATTCTCCACAACTGTTACTTAGGTTTGAACCCTCATAGTGAAACCCTACAAACTGCTGTACTCGTGCTATGCCCTTGTTTGTGCTCTTGGCTCTGTTCAGGACTTTGGAGAGCAGCTATTCTGAAGGATTAAAAATACTGTCATTCCATAATTCCAATGTCAGGTATCTGAAAGCCAACTTGTATTTACTACTGTGGCACTTAGTCTGTTGGAATTTCATCTTCCTGACTCTTTCCTCTTTGGCAGCAATGAATAAATTTGATGTATATTCAATAAATAATGAATAAAAAATTAATAAATGTGATTTATATTGATTGACAGATTATGATTATTGTCAGGTCAATATTGACATAGATCTACTTGGGCATCTTCCTCAAAAGTCTGTTCTTTTGTATAAGTTTCTGTTCAACAAAGACTTTCCATAAGAATATTTGCCGCTATCACAGATTAAAAGAAAGCACCATTTCTTATTAGAACCTTTGAATCTAAAAGTATTTGTTGAATAAGAATATGAATCCAATAATGGCAGAGGTGCTATGATCTGTTCTGGTGTTATGAAACTAGCCAAGTATGTAAAGACTAGGCTTTTTGTAAGTCCCCATGCCTTTCTGAGCAGCCTACACACTGGAACATACCATTTTTTGGATTTCTCTGTAACTTTTTGATATGTATACAACAGGGTGTGTTTTTTTGTCTCCAGATAGGTTTTCTTTGATGGGGAGGGATATATATATGTATACTAAACAACTATGCATCGCTTATCTTTATCTCTGGATGACAGTCACAATATAGAATACTGTGCCAAAGAGGCAGATGTATCAAATACTTCTTCAATTATGTTAAATGGCTTTGTTACTTGCTTTCCAAAATCTGGTCTTTCTGACCATTGCAACATTGCTGCATTCACAAACTTTGCTGGGCTTTTTCCGGAACTGCAGAAATGTGACAGTTCACCAGAACTTCCTGTTTCTTAATACTAAACAGCACACATTGTATCTGCTCCTTTTCATAGGTAGTAGCCTCATTCAGCGCAAGGCCAGCTTGTTGAAAGTGTCTCAAAACTCACCATGCTCAGTTTTATTTCTGTCATAAACCAACACATCTTCTGCATGGTAAAAGGATGCCAAGCAACCCTGGCACCATCTGAGATTTCTTTTTCAGAAATATTCTGTTGCTAGAGTGATGCTGTTTGGGAGCCAACTGACACAGTACCTTCCAAATATAATGATGAATACAGTTAATGCTTAGATTCTTTCATGAAAAATCTAGGGAGGAGAAAGGCCAATAGGACTTTCAAAGTATATAACTTTGAGAATATTTGGTTTATGGCAAAAAAGGTAACGCAAGAAGCTTGTTTTATTTCTCCACATACATATGCTTTTCTGCTGAGCTTTGGGACTTTCGTTGCATATAAATCCTTAAGTACTTTTATCTGTCAAATACCTCTCATATCTTCCATTCTCTTTTACTCTTTTCTTACCTTCTCTAGCAAGAAAATACAGAGATCAGAGACTATTGTTAGAATTGCTGATGTTACAAGTTTGATTTTATATTCTCTTGGCAACTCCTCTATTCCCATAAAGACACGTGGCTACATCTCTTCAGTAATTTGTCTTTTGCTACTGATGCATCCTTGACCTTGTTTTCCTTTTCACCTAGTGGGAAAGTGTCAGTCTTTGCATTATATTTTTCCAAGGACTGTATTTTTCTCCAGTTTATCTGGATACTGACCACAAATACCCTATCTTGCATTCCACGTAACTACTCCTGTATATATTGTCTTCTCCCAAGTAACAAGTGATAGGACAAGAAGAAATGGCCTCAAGTCGTGCCAGAGGAGGTTTAGATTGGATATTAGGAAAAATTTCTTCACCAAAAGGGCTGTCAGGCATTGGAACAGGCTGCCCAGGGAAGTGGTGGAGTCATCATCCCTGGAGGCATTTAAAAGGCATGTAGATGTGATGTTTAGGGACATGGCTTAGTGGTGGACTTGGCTGTGCCAGGTTTACAGGTGGACTTGGTGATCTTAAAGATCCTTTCCAACCTAAACAATTTGATTCAATTTGATTTGATTCTATTCCATTCTATTCTATTTTAATTTGCCTTTACAAATATCCATTATTAGATTGACTAGAAATTATTATTTTTGGTCAAGAATTTCAGCATTCTGTTCATGCTGGTTTCTTCTATTATAACAGAAATAAGGATTTGCTGCTACCTAAAGCTAAAATTCCTTGGATCATTTTTATTATTCTGGGAAACTGGCATGTTGTTGTACAATGCTCCGCCTTCTGGTGTGAGCTATATCCTTTTTCTTCTGCTAAACACGGTTGTCAGCTATACTTTCTGTCATACTACATCTTCCACAGATTTTTCTTTTCCCTGCCCTACTGAATTTTTTTTGTCTTTCAATTCTTAGTGTAGTAAATTCAGTAGAACTCTTTCCTTATTTGTGTCTTCATTCATTATTCAATCAATATTGTCTGAGATTATCTCCCTTTCTGTTACTAAAAAAAGGAGTCATATAGGTTTCTGTGCTGGATCCTCTACCAGAATGAGACTTGGATGTAACTGAAATTGTGCTAATAGCCCAGTGTCTCTGATAGCAGAAATTACCCTCCTCCTTACTAGGTCTCCTTTTACCATTTCATATTTGGAATGTTCAGTTAGATTGACTAGGATAATAAAAGCTGCTTCCTCTTGGACCTGGTACCTCCTTTTACACTTGACCTTTTCATTTATTTTATCATTTCTGCCTAAGAAATGAGCAACAAAAGCTTCTCTTTCTTTGTTGCAATTTGTTTCTGTCTCTGGCAGTTTCAGAGCACATCATAGCTTATCACTGTAAGAACAATTCTGACAAACAGCAGAATCTTCTATTATTGGGCTCTTCCATCTTAAAGTAGAAATATTCCTCTGTCTTGTCTGGATCCAGCAAGGCCAGATGTCTGAAATATCAAAAATCAAATTGCTCCAAGAGCCATTTCACATCTCTGTTCCAGTACTGAAATGATCACTTTGTTAACAAAATTTTCATAGAACTTTCCCCTCAATTTTTCCCTTGCTTTACATTCTCATGTTTCTGGTTGTTCTCAGAGTCTAATATTTATTTTATTTCTTGGATGGTATAAGACAAAAGACACATTCATTGGCTTACCCTTCATGAACTCCCTACCGTATGGTATCTTCCCCATATGATAAATTCTAACTTTTCGGTATATTTTCCTTTTATTTTCTCCAATATTTCTTGTCCTTCTGAATTTTTTACATAGTAGGAAAATATCACTAACTTTCAAAAAAATTATCTTGAGAGTTAAAGTCACCATTTCTTTCCAGTACTACTCATACTACATATTCTTACAGGCACCAGTAAATTCATTGACTGTAAAGATGTTAGTCATTAGGTAAAGTGAAGAATCCCCTGGAAACCTACCAAAGTACCTATCTCACTTCACTAACCACACAGGCAACCTGTGCTGCTGATTTCAGATGGCTGGTTTCCTTCCTGTGTTCTCTGCTAAGAAACTAATACTTAGCCATGTCCATATCTGCCTTAGGTTCCTTAAGTAATTACCCTTGATCAGAGTCTCTGTTTGCTTGTTTATTTATAAATTTACTGGCTGCAAAGGGTATAGTTTCAGGAAGTATCTAACCTTTACCTCTACTGAGGGGTTCACTCCATGATGACTCAAGAGACTGGTATAACTTCAGGGAGAAACACAGACACTTTGGAAGTTTTTGGTTGGAGAATAAAAATGATAAGAACAAACCTTAGGCCACAGTCTAACTAGAATCCTACTTTAATCTCTTAATTCATTCTATATTTTAGATTATTTATACAATTAATTTGAGATAATTTTTTATTTTAAACTTCAAAAGCATATAACTCAATCATATCAAATATGTATTATGAATCTGTAGTAATGTTTACTTTAACATAACCTAAAGACAGATGTTTTCTTTTTTCTCATATGCCTATATACACATTTTTACACCCTATGTGATATGTCAGTAAAAAGAAAAATTTGTCCGAGATACATTTGATCAATGTAAGGCTTCAGGGTTTTTACTGCATGCTTGTAGATGCAATAAAGTTTCTGGCTTTTTTTTCCATGTTAGTCTTTTCCCTTTCCTTTTCCTTTTCCCTTTCCCCTTCCCTTTCCCTTTCCTGCTTTAAACTGTGATTTTTCTAGTTCTTGATCTGTAACATCTAAGTTCTTAAGTATGCTGATATGGAAATTCACCCTTTTTTCTGCAAAATACCTTTGAGTTTTCATGGCCCTACACACAACATGACAATTCCTCCATTGGCAAATGTATCCATAAAGCCCACCTGCATGGGGAGTTGTTACTTTCTCAATTTTCCATATAACCATTCTGTACATGTACAACTCAAATGTTTTGTATGCAGAACATAGAGTGTTGGGCTCACAGTCATGTACTACACCAGAAATATTTGAATTGAATCCCTATTTTGTTGCCTGTAATTTAGGGGTTTGCTAACAGGATCTCATTTCAAGACTCTAATTAGAAATGGTCTAGAAAAATAAAGTACTCCAGGGCTAATCGCGAGATACCTTGTTCTGCTGCCGATAATGCCATAAATCACCTGCTCCTCCGATGCTTGTAAAATGTTAACCTGTCACGCTTGTTAATTTTTTTTTTTATTTTTAATGTACTATAAAATTATATCTTCCTCACCATTTTATGCATTTATTTATATTTTATGGCAGCAAATGATGCTTGTAAAGCATTACAGGAACCAGATTTCTATTTACCTGGCAGGGAAGTGTGCTGCACATGCAGTAACAACCACAAAGTGTTTCAGAGAGAAGAGGTGTAGTTTGTGAAGCCTGAAGATTTTTTTGGTAGCCTCCATGACCTGATTCATCAGCTCTTCCCGCTCTTGGTGCTGACATCACAGCCTGTGTAAAACCAACATAAAAACTCATAATCCCTTGTTAACGGCAAATCAGTGAAAAAAAGTATGTCCTTTTTTCACCTTCCCCCTAGTCTTTATGTACGTATCTAACACTCAGGAAAAGGAACTGGAAGTTGATGCCTAAATATCATTGCAAAACTGAGTCCCAGACACTGTCGCAATGACTATGACATAAACCTGCACAGGATGGAATAGACAGGTCCAACCTAGAGTTATCAAGCTCATTGATTTATTTTTTCCTGAAATCAGTTTAGGTTATACGCAGTTCTGAGTAGATACCGCTATGTACTGTGCTTTTACAGTGCATTATGCTACCAGCTCCTGATTCTCTTTGGGGCTTCAGGTTGTGACTGTAATAATTTTAGTTGTGGGACAGTCAATGTTGACTTTAGATAATTATGCCTTCTTTTGAAAAGTCATAAAAGAGGAAAAGTAATAATTTATATTTTATCTCTTTAGTTTATGAAGCTCCAAGTACAATAATGTAAAGGTTTTGAACCGATATTTAGACATTTTCCCCATCTATCATTTTTGTCACCAACACATGGCTGAAAATGAACTGTTTCCACAATTTTGTAATTAAAAGGAAAAAATTTTCATTTGAAATGCATTTTTTCAAAAAATCAAAATTAAATTTGAAATTAAATGAAATTAAATGGAACTATTAAGCATCGTTTAATACAACAATTTGGACATCCCATTTATAACTCACAATTTTCTAAATTACTGGAATCCAATACCAAAATCCAAAAAACATAAAGCATTTCCAGGACTGATTACGAATTCACTGGAAAAAGTTCTTGTCTAAATACTTTTATTCTCCTTATTGACTTTGATAAAAAGGTCTCTGAAACCAAAAGGCAGGCTCACAAATCAGGACAGGAAATTATTTTTATAATCTCATTTACCCCAGAGACTGGATATAGTGTGTATCTATTTGTACAACTGCAACCGTAAACTAATGCAATGTTTGCCTCTGACACCACATCATCCCAGCAAACACTTGCCTACCACAGTTTGAAACCCTAGGCAACCCATGGTTTAGTCCTAAGTCCCCTTTTAGTGGTGTCCCATAATTTGGATGAATTACTTCCATCCATCTGTATCTCGAATTAAAGGATCTGTCCTACAGTATTGTAGGAAAATATTTAAAACAAAGAAAGCATTCATTTGGGATAAAATGGCATCACACAATGGCAAGACTAAATATTGAATCCCTTTACATATTCAGGATGCTGTAAATCAGGCTCTAGTTTTAACTGTATTTTTCTTTGATAAATATCGTGCAAAGAGAAAGGAAAAGTTTATGCTTAAATGCAGTTGTATGGCTGCAGGAGTTGGCAAAACTGATGAGCTAAATCCTGCAAGTTACATGAGAACACTGAATTTGCCACTGTAAGAGCTCAGCTAACTTTAGGAACAGAGTTGTTGCCATTAGCAACGGATCAGTCATTTATAGAGGGAGTGATGTTTATCACTCAGTGTTGCTCTGAATTTTTAGTGCTTTGCTCAGAGGTTTTTTTAAAAAAAAGGGGGGATGCTGCTGTGTTTATTTTGTATTAGCTCTGGTCTTGTACTGGTTGGGAACTAATTTACTGTCTAGTGCAAAGTGCAGTTTGCACAGAGCCACACACCTTTACTTGCTATTGAATGTATTTACTTTGCCAGTGTTTTATTTCAGAGCTTGTGGGGAGTTTACTTTGATTCTGCACTGCCTTGCACTCTTCTCCCCATAAAGTCTCAGAAAGCCATTTCTTAATCTCTTATATACAGATATGGAAAATTTTAAGTGAATAATATAAATTTTTATCTGACTTATTTTGACAATACATACTCTTCTTCCTGCTTCTTTTGATATTACTGCTTGTACTATGATGCTTGCTCGAGTTCCCTCAGCATAGCTCTCTTCTGTCAGTAGATCCTCTGTTTCTTCTTTCTCCTGTTTTTAGTGTTTGAAGGATTTTGGCTATGGTCCCCTTTTTTTCTCCTTGGCACTGAATTTCTGTATTTGCTAAAATAACTGAAATATTATCCTACCACTCCTGCTTTGGTATTCTCCCCTATACCATTGGACCTGTACTCCAGTATTATTATCCCCTTATCATCTCTGCATATAATTTTCTATGGTGCTCAACCAGTTTATTAGCAGCTCCTGTCTTTGATTAGTGTAACATTTTTCCCCACATATTACTTGACATCATAGATCTGTCCACTGAGACAAATGAACAGAAGAACAGCTACAATGAGCACAAAATAGTCTGAGATATCACCAGAATTTGCTTTCTTTACTTCAGTAAAACACAGCCTTTCTGTAAAAATTGGTCTACAAAACCACAAACTGTAAAAAATATGGAAAGAAGTTAAAAAACAGTGTTGGCACAGAAATTAATAAGTTGACCATGACTGCATTCACTTTGAAACAAAAACCTCTCTAGTCGTTGAAGTTATGAGTTTCCAGAAAAGTCCCACAGCAGAAGTATTTGATTTAAAAATGTAAATATTTTAAAAGAAAGCTTTGTGTACTTACTAACAAGATTATGCAATAACATTATATGTGAGTGGATACAGAGACACAGGAAGTTTGTTTCAGGACATTCATTACACAATGATTTCTCTTCAGTAATGTCTGGATGATAATCTCACACTTGAGGACTAAACCAAGTATGAGTTTCTCGTACATTGTTCCCTTGTCATTTGCTTGTCTGTCTTACAACTCAGTGCTGTAAAATAAGTCAACTGCATAGCTGCTCATACAAGAAAATTTAAACACATAATTCCTTCCATAACTGGAATGTGCAGTTCCTTGGTCCATGGTCCGGAAGAAATGGATAATAGTATTAGCACTGAAATCTTTAGGGAGGTATAAATACCAGTGGGCAGTATTAATACAGAGAGAACAATTAAGACCTGAATACTGGTAAATTCTGGTTTATTTGAAATGTTATAATTATAAAACATCACTCCCAGCTATTTTGTGGGGTTTTTTTACGATATGGTATACAGCTCAAACAGAAAGAGACCTTCAGTTAGCGAGGCACAGCACAAAAGCAGACTAAAAATGAGTCCAATTTTTTTAAGTAGATGATGGAGACAGAGAACAGGAAAGGCACATAGGAGAAATAAGTACCATGAAAGCTTTAACAGATGAGAAGTTTAATTGTCATAGCTGTGCAACTGAAATAATGAGCTTAACACAGTAACTGAGAAGGAACTGCATATTAGACTGACAAGGTAGATGTCTGTAATGCATCAAAGAACTTGTGAAGGTCTTCATAAGATTTACAGGGTACTGGATAGAAAAGATACATGTGGCACTCAGTTGGAAAGGACACAAAAACTGGAAAATGCCCAAATACGTCACTGAAATATAAAAAAGCATGAACTGTATACATGTGGATACTACAGCCTGGAATTTGTGTGCATGCTGATTATGTAGTTAGAATAATTAATTGCTTAAAAACTGTGTGAGACAAGACTAAAAGCATTAGAAGATGTATGATACATTGCATAAAGGGGTGATTCAATACATATTAAAAAAAGAGACATGGCTTGGATTATTTAGCTTCAAGTTGGTAGACAACTTTTCCTATTCCATTCTGTTTGATCAATGATGTACAATGGCTACATCTGGAATAGAAAATTAAACATCTTTGGGACTGTTCCTTGCTTAGGAACAACAGTCAGAGCCACAGTCATGGTACGATCCATGTCTGTGCTACTGAACTCTTCGGACTCCAAATCAAAGTGGTTGCATCCCAACCGCCTATTGAAAGTGATCTCTGGCCCTTTCTAATGTCCATACTCTTCTGGAAATCACTTGGAAGAATATTCAGTGGCCAGAGCCAAAAATATATTTGACAGTTTAACAATACAAGCAGTCCAGTTTTTGTGCGTAGATGAGCAGGTGAGCAAATCAATACTGCATTGTTAGTAGACAGCTGGGACACTTAAAGAACTGGTAGTCCCTAAAGTGTCGGTAAGCCAAAGAGATACCAGTAGTGCAGGGACCTTCCTCAACTTACAGCCTGAGGTGCATGGAAGGCCTGAAAATAGGCCAACTGACCTGTCGCACAATCCAAGTGGCCTTTCCTCCTTGGGATCCTCCAGAGTCACCTTCCAATATAATGTCTTGATACCAGGACAATAGCTGCCACTGTTTTGCAGAGGATAAAAGACATCTCTATCACTTCACATGGTCAGGTACAAAGGATAGAAAAGCTTTCAGTAGAGACAGCGATCAGGAGAAGGCTGGTGCAGTCAGTGCCTGGGAGCATCTGGCTCCCTCAGTCTAAGAAACATCAGGAAAAGAGGGCAACTGAGGGTACGCTGAGTAACCAACTCTGCTAGCAGCAGTCTTCCTTGCTTGTCATCATTCCTGGAAACTCTTTGCCCAGGCAAGGATGTGGATAGACCTACTGTGATCAAACAGTCCGAGCATGCACAGTTAATCTAATACTTCCTGAATGCATGAATATGCAAAGATTGACACTGGCATGCCTAATTATTTTTATAACAATGTATGGGCCTTCCCAGACACTGGGAGAAAGCTCAGGGACTGCTTGGATAAGAAGACTGGGATAAAATGCATGATTTGTAGAACATACTCTTCCAAAAAAGGAACTTATCAAATTGGTCTTTCTTACAATGCTGAGGATGATGGTCTATCTTAACACATGGTGATAACCAAATCAAAAGTTGTACCAGATACCTTTAAAGGTGACAGTGTATAAGACTAGCACTCTGAACTCAGATTTGGTCCATCAAGTTCTAATCCAAAGAAAAGTTCAGACAAATTTTGTACTATTAAGGATTATGGAATAAGTGTATAAAGGCATAACTCCTCTTCCTCCTAGCTCTTGGTGGTCAGTCTACACCAGAAAGAATGAGGCTTTCATACCCGTGAGATCACTTTTTGCTGACAGCTATAATGGTTACTTACTTTTCTAGGATGTTGCTAGTCTTCTGGCCTTAATAATATAGCCTGGAAGTCTGTTTCTCAGAAATTTACTTTTTTGTGGCTTTTTGTTTATTAATTCATTTGTGCTATTTTAAAGTAGAAATAAAGAATTAACATAGGAAAAGATTTGCAAGCACTTCATAGAATTGTAGAATCATTTAGACTGGAAAAAACCTTTAAGATCATCAAGTCCAATCATTAACCTAGCACTGCCAAGTCCACCACTAAACCATGTCCCTAAGCACCACATCTACACATCTTTTAAATACTTCCAGGAACGATGACTCCACCACTTTCCTGAGCAGCCTGTTCCAATGCTTGACAACCCTTTTTAGTGAAGAAATTTTTCCTAATATCCAATCTAAACTTCCCCTGGCGCAACTTCAGGCCATTTCCTCTTGTCCTATCACTGGTTACTTGGGAGAAGAGACCGACCCCTACATTGCTACAACCTCCTTTCAGGTCGTTGTAGGGAGTGATCAGATCTCCCCTCAGCCACCAACTGGATTTAACTCCATTCACCACCACTCTTTGGGCCTGGCCATCCAGCCAGTTTTTTACCCAGCGAAGTGTACACCCGTCCAAGCCATGAGCAGCCAGTTTCTCCAGGAGAATGCTGTGGGAAACAGTGTCAAAGGCTTTACTAAAGTCTGGGTAGGTCACATCCACAACCTTTCACTCATCCACTAAGTGGGTCACCCTCTCATAGAAGGAGATCAAGTTTGTCAAGCAGGACCTGCCTTTCATAAACCTATGCTGACTGGGCCTAATCACCTGGTCGTCTGGTGATCAGGATTTAGATTCAGTCCTGTAGGCGCTCCATGATGGCACTTAAGATGATTTACTCCATAACCTTCCCTGGCATCGAGGTCAGACTAACAGACCTGTAGTTCCCTGGATCCTCCTTACAGCCCTTCTTGTAGATGGATGTCACATTGCTAACCTCCAGTCAGCTGGGACCTCCCTGGTTAGCCAAGACTGCTGATAAATGATTGGAAGTGGCTCAGTGAGCACTTCCACCAGCTCCCTCAGCACCCTTGGGTGGATCCCATCCAGCCCTATAGACTTGTGTGTGTCTAAGTGGTGTAGCAGGTCACTGAGCATTTCCCCTTACCTTATGGGGGCTTCATTCTGCTCCCTGTCCCTGTCTTCTAATATGCAGAGAACAACTGGTCTTGTTAGTAAAGACTGAGGCAAAGAAGGCATGAAGTACCTCAGCATTTTCCTCATCCTTTGTCACTGTGTTTCCCCCCGCATCCAATAAAGGATGGAGATTCTCCTTAGACATCCTTTTGTGGCTAATGTATTTATAAAAACATTTTTCATTGTCTTCTATGGCAGTAGCCAGATTAAGTTCTAGCTGGCCTTTGGCCCTTCCAATTTTCTTCCTGCATAACCTCACAACATCTTTATAGTCCTCCCAAGTTGCCTATCTCTTACTCCAAAGGTCATAAACTCTTCTTTTTTTCCTGAGTTCCAGTCAAAGCTCTCTGTCCAGCCAGTCTGGTCTTCTTCCCCGATGGCTCGTCTTCCAGCACACGGGGACAGCCTGCTCCTGCACCTTTAAGATTTCCTTCTTGAAGAATGCCAAGTCTTCCTGGACCCCTTTGCCCTTCAGCACTGCCTCCCAAGAGACTCTGTCAACCAGGCTCCTAAACAGGCCAAAGTCTGCCCTCCGGAAGGCCAAGGCAGCAGTTCTGCTGACCCCCTCCTTACTTCTCCAAGAATTAAAAACTCTATCATTTCATGATTGCTATGCCCAAGATGGCCTCCAGCCATCACATCACCCACCAGTCCTTCTCTGTTCGCAAACAACAGGTCCAGCGGGTGCCTTCCCTCGCTGGCTCCCTCACCAGCTATGTCAGGAAGGTCTCTTCCACACACTCCAGGAACCTCCTGGACTTTCCCCTCTCTGCTGTGTTGTATTTCCAGCAGATATCTGGTAAGTTGAAGTCCTCCACGAGAACAAGGGCTAGCGATTGTGAGAGTTCTCCCAGCTCCTTATAGAATATTTCGTCTGTCTCTTCATCCTGGTTGGGTGGTCTATAACAGACTCCCACCATGATATCTGCCTTGTTGGCCTTCCCCCTCTTTCTTACCCATAAACACTCAACCCTATCATCACTATCAGCAAGCTCTAGACAAACAAAACACTCTCTAACATACAGGTCTACTCCACTGCCTCTCCTTCCTTGTCTATCCCTTCTGAAGAGTTTATACCCATCCATTGAAGCACTCTAGTTATGTGAGTCATCCCACCATCTTCCGTGATGGCAACTATGTCACAGCTTTCCTGCTGCACAGTGGCTTCCAGCTCCTCCTGTTTGTTGACGGTGCTGCGTGCATTGGTGTAGTTGCACTTCAGTTGGGTTATTGATCCCACCGCCTTTCTCTCCTTAACCTTTTCAACGATAGAGATTATCCACTTTCTCCTCCGCTTTTTGACTGACAGTCTGAAAATGCCCATCTTTAAAACATTAATGCAACATCAAGCACACTTAATGTTAAGTATTTAACTTACATTTAATAAAAATGTTTCTAAATATGTTTTTCTCTATTAGCTTGATTTAAGAACAACTCCAGTATGTCTATATTTAGTAAGCTTTTGATATAGAGGCTCTTTGGATTCTATATCAAAATTTCCATGTGTGTTCTGTATGTGTTCACATTTGTGTAAAAATGAAGAGTACCCTGAATGTGTTAACCAGGTACTTTTCCCCTCTGAAAGACACTGACATTATAGAGAGAAGTATATTCATATTGATTAACTTCTTATCATCAAAGGTTTATAATTCTGATCAAAAACTGTCAAAAATGTCCTCTAAATTAACTGTATTAAAAAGCAAAGACAAAAGAAGAAGACTCCTTCATTTTTTTTGGACTTATTCACCCTTATCAGCATGGTGCAGCTGGGAAACAGGCAGATTTCTGACATGCAGATGAGCTCCACAAGAGATAATGCACTTGTTTGGGGATAGTGGTAATGTGCCTCTTTTTCTGAAGTTGCTTCAGATGCTGTTCAGTCTCAGAACCAACATATACTGGAGCTTCAATGACTTAAGTTACGTAGCATTGTTCCTTGAATATTTAACACATGGAATATAAGTGGTCTACAGCTGATTGCTTGTTTTCTCTGACACCATGGAAATTCAAACCTTGTATGAATGGTACACCTAGTCTGAAAGATCCTGGAGAGGGTGAAAGATTCTGCTGAAAAGGGAGAAAAAAGGTGAGGTCAAATATTTATTAGCTACCTCAATATTAGGAACTAAAACAGGTCAATGTCTTTTCTACCTGTTCTCTGGCCTTAATGGAAAGAGAGAGTCATGGCATTCACTTTTCCCTCCAGAACAGGTTGTTTCATCCACAGTGGCTACTTGAGAGCAGGTTCTGTGCTGCGCACCAGACTGTGACCACTTACAGTTTGGGAGATGGAGAATGACCCAAAACTATGTCAGAGAGAATATTAATAATGAAGCACTTTGTACAACACACCAATGTTTAAGACTACACACTGGACCAGTTTAGACATTAGTATAGACATAACCATGAAATCTTGAAGAGATATCACTTTCATCTTTTTCCCTGTAGATACTCATTCGCATATGCACAGGAGCCCTTTACAAAATGATGGATGCGGAATTCAATTAATTCATTGAGAAGTGTGTTCCTGAACATTAACAAAATAACCTGATATTTAGAAGTGTTGATCATCCAATCAACAGGA
>NW_009595205.1:11201-21130 GCF_000690535.1 Cariama cristata | reverse complement strand
TGGAATGAGGAATCTAACTCTCTGTATGGTGGGTGATATCATTTAAGGATTAAACCATCTCAAATAAGGCATTTTCATGTAAGTGTCTACGTATGAAATACTTATCTATGCTCCCATTAGAGTTAAAGGAGATGTAATCAAGGGACTTGAAGGATCTCGTGACTTAACTCCTTTTGACTGCAATGGGAGCTTAGATGTCTAACTCACATACAGACACTTACATATAGACACCTAAATGTATGTGTCGTGATCCACAGACTGAATCCAATCCACGATGACCTTCCTGTGCATTACTTGACCAACAGCAGAAAAGGAGCAATCAGTAAGGCCAGTTCTAACTCAAGATTTTCCAATACATGTTTTCTTTTACTTCCAAAAATATTTGTCCATAGAGTTCGAAAATTTTTCCACTGAGATCTGACAAAGTTGTTGTGTAGTCTATAGCACACACATGCATCATTTCTAGTCATGTCCACATAGAAATTGTAGGGCTTTGTGTACATGTGCTATAGTATGTATGTTCACATTCTTCTGTCCATGCCATCCCATTGGCCTACTGGTCCTCAAGGCCTGAATTATCTTCTTGCAAGCTCAGCAGTCTTTTCTGAAATAGGTATTGAATGGTCCTTTTTCTACATACAGATGTGCTATACAGATGTGTCAGCTGCTTAGCAGAGGATATGACGTAGCCACAGTTCGATAGTGTGTTTCTATTTGTATTAAAGGTATTTCTAATGACAATGAACAATCCCAAAACATAGGAATTGATATGGTTTCTTCCCTCAGAGTAGAAAGGTTCTTTGATGTACCCTCTTTGGATCCCACAGCCTGAGGTAGGAAGATGGATGTGCTGTGATCATACAGGTTGCAAATGGTTTGTGGTCTTTTATATTTTAAGGCTTTGACTGTTGAAAAAAAAAATAAGTCAGAGCACAGGATTTGAAAATATCCGTATCTTAGATTATGAACTGTCTTGGACTGACAACTGGTAGTGACGGAATGGGAATTACTAGATTTGTATTTTGACACTTCTTTCACTAGACTCCACACATTTTCCACTAGAATGTATATTCATATAAAGATATTTATAAGCCTGAAGGAGTCCACATTCTTAAATATTTAACCTTGTATAAAGGGTTCTAATATTTGGGGGAAGGGGGGCGGGGAGTACCAGGGGCATATTAAGAGGGAAAGACTGGATTTTCTTTCTTCTGTTTTAAATCTCCATTGAAGAAGCCTTCCATTGGATTAGCAAAATCTGATTTCATTCACACGGTATTAATTATGATTTGTTCCAACTCAGGATGGTAATTTTGTTGCTTTTTTTCTTTTTTTCAAAAAGAAATAAAAATAATCTATTTAGTAAAACATGGCTTTAAAAAAATGAATAGAGAGTAAATGCCAAACATAACATTTTTCCTCAGTCACTCACTAAAAAAATTTAAATACATGTGTTTTAATTGCTAACCTACTTACCAAATAGAGGAAGACAATGTAAGAGATAAGGTTTACAATATTAAAAGATGCACTGAGTCAATTAAGACTTCCAGAAAGTATAATTTTTGATTAGTTTTCATAAGGACTATTTCCATTGCCATTGTGTTTGGATTTCAGGTGTAGCCTCTGTCTAAGCATTTAACTTTTGTTCTTTTCTGTATTTTCATTCTCTTAATCTATAACTGAATTTTTTTCATATGAAACCATATTGTGCATGTATGGAAAACCCACCCAGCACTACAGGAGATATTTTTATATTGGGAGATTTTCTTGCTTCTAACGATTTGAAGGTTACTCCATCCTACTGCAAAGTGAAGAAACTCAGACTTCCAAGAGGTGGAAATTTACTTAGAAATTATTCTAAATTCTTTTTGGCAACCATCAGCTTTGTCAGTAATAGCTACCCTTAACACTGAATTGTCACAGGGCTTATCAGTGTCACTGTATATTGATAACATGGACTGTATCAGCAAACAACCTAGTTTTAAAACTGGAAGTAGTACATTAATGTGGGTCATTGCAGAGCTCTGTTATCCCTTCCTGGTCCTGCACTGCCATGTGGAGATACTAGACACTCTGGAACTAAGTCAGCCCTTGCTCACTATAGGAAGCATAATCTTGCTCTTAGTTACTAGTCCTTGGCTTTAACATCATTATGGGCTCTTCCCAGTCTTCAAAAATAGTGTGGTTCAGGATTACAAGGCTACGCTGATTGTTTGTTTTGGACCCACCTTTATGTAAGCCCACAGAGATCTGAACTCAACACTCCATACAGGTGTTTTGGGTTTTTTAGCACTAGGGGAGGTGTGAGATACAATGACAAAATTAGTTACTCCTACTCTAAGTATTCCTGGATGAGGAACACATCTTTTACTTCCCAACCTGCTGACTATGGAAATTACTTTTCTTTTACATTACAACACATCCAAAGCAAGTATTATAGAACTCACCAGGAGCTTAAAATTTTATCTATAGGACAAGACTCTACAGTATATTTGATCCCACTGTATCATTTGTAACAAAAAACTAATTATAACCAGTGAAAATTAACTTACCAAAAATTATCCAACAATCCAAATGAAAACTATGTACAAGAATGTACATAAATGTACATGAATCAAGTACATACCACCTTTAATCAGCGTAATCAAAGTAACATATGAACCTGATAGTATTATTTTAGCATGTGCTTTCTGTCTATGCTTTATTTATGTGATGCAATCCCGTGTCTGGATGGGAGCAGGAGGATTAATTACATCCTGCACTTGCCTGTTTCTCTCCGTCAGCTCTAAAAGGGGCTAAAAGTATTTCATGCAAACGGGTCACCAGGTCAGACTCTATTCGACTCTTGACTTCGTACTCAAATTGTACACTAAGTGATCATCTCTTTGTCTTGTGTGTACCCAGTATCTAACACACCAAACTCACAAGTAATGCGAAAACTATGCATAGGGAATAGATTTAAAACTGATACACTGAAAAGAAATTCTGTTTCTTTATATGTAGGGTTTATTTTCTCAGTTCGGAAACCTTCAAGGCTCTTTTATTATTCATTAGAACTAGCCAGGAAAATAACACAAAAACTAATAATACACGGGATGCTACAGAAGTTCATACAACAAGCCCTCGACCAATAGAGTTAATTGTAATTCTTGTTGCTCAGCGCTGAAATTTTTTTAACCTTCTATTTATGAAGGCAATTATGTGAAGAATTTGTTAATCCCCCAGACATCAGCTTTACCTGCATTATTTTAAGTACCATAGCTACTGCCCAACGCATACAACCTGCATAGAGATGGAAAACACCAGGCAGACAGGTAAACCTATGATATAAGCAAATACTATTTTGGGGTGACTCCTAAAGCAAGCTGTACACTTCCTAAAATAGAGACATGTAAAACTGTCTTATGAAATCTATGCAATCTGTCACAGAAAGATGTTATGATCTTGCAAGCTATCACTTATATAGTATTAGCAACACATCACAGCAAACTGATAATTGAAACATCTGCACAGCTGAAGGAAAAGCTGCCCTGTTGTAAAATTTGTCCCATAGCTGTTACCTGGTGAAATCTGAAAACACTCAGCCCATTAAGTCTCAGGTAATGGGGACATTCAGCTGAAAAAGGGGGACGTAGTATCTGAGAAGAGACATGCTGATGTCAGAGTGCCCTCTTGCACCTAGGATGTTGCTGCTGCGCATTTTCAGGGATAGGAAGGCAGTAAGAATAGGAAATTCAGTTATTACAGAATCACAGAATCGATTAAGTTGGAAGAGACTTCTGGGATCATTGAGTCCAACCTTTGCCCTAACACCCCCATGTTAACTAGAGCATGGCACGAAGTGCCACCTCCAGCCTTTTCTTAAAGACCTCCAGGGATGGTGACTCCACCACCTCCCTGGGCAGCCCATTCCAAAGCCTAACGATCCTTTCTGTGAAGAAATGCCTCCTAATGTCTAACCTGAATGTCCCCTGGCACAGTTTTAGACTATGTCCTCTTGTCCTGTCACTAGTTGCCTGGGAGAAGAGGCTGATCCCAGCTTCACTACAATCGCCTTTCAGGTCATTGTAGAAAGCAATCAAGTCTCCCCTCAGCCTCCTCTTCACCTGGCTAAACAACACCAGCTCCCTCAGCCCATCCCCATCAGACTTGTGCTCCAGACCCTTCACCACCTTTGTTGCCCTTGCCTGGACATGCTCCAACACCTCAAGGTCTTTCTTGTAGTGAGGGGCCCAGAACTGGGCACAGCACTCAAGGTGTGGCCTCACCAGTGCCCAGTACAGGGGAACGATCACTGCCCTGGTCCTGCTGGCCACACCATTCCTGATATAAGCCAGGATGCCATTGGCCTTCTTGGCCACCTGGGCACACTGCTGGCTCATGTTCAGCCAGCTGTTGACCAACACCCCCAGGTCTTTTTCTGCTTGACCACTTTCTAACCACTCTTCCCCCAGCCTGTAGAGCTGCATGGGGGTTTTGTGTCCAAAGTGTAGGATCCAGCACTTGCTCTTGTTGAACCTCATGCCACTGGTGTCAGCCCATCTATCTAGCCTGTTCAAATCCTTCTGCAGAGCCTTCCTGCCCTCCAGCAGATCAACACTCCCACCCAACTTGGAATCATCTGCAAATTTACTGAGGGTGCACTCAGTCCCCACATCCAGGTCATCTATAATGATGTTAAATAGAACTGGCCCCAAAACTGAGCCTGGGGGAGCACCGCTAGTGACTGGCTGCCGACTGGATTTAGCACCATTCACCACCACTCTCTGGTCCCAACCATCCAGCCAGTTTTTTACCCATAGAAGAGTCCATCTATCTAAGCCACAAGCAGCCAGTTCATTTAGGAGGATGCTGTGGAAGACCAATGCATAGATAGCTGCATTTGTGGCATGTGAGAAGACCGCACAGTAACTTACCTGCTGTTGGATGGAAAAGGTGGAATCAGACTGCACAGGATAAGACGTACAGAGACACAGTGTAGGAGCCAGTGTCTGAGGTTTGTGTTGGTATCATTAGCAGAAAAGTAGGTAAGGGCTGTTCTGGGACCTATATTCCAGCTGCTACTACCTCCATGCTAGCATTCTCCACAATGCTGTCAAACGTGAAGCCTCAAAGGCAGGCAGAGATCCAGAGTCTCGAAGCATTGGTGAGATGGTGGTGTAGTGAAAAGAGACCTAAATTTATTTTGAATTAAGGAACTTTCTGGGATTTGAGGAACCTGTACCAGAAGGAAGAGTTATGTTCAATCCAAATGCACCCAGGCAAGGTCATAGAAAAAGATTTAAACTAGGAATGGGGGAAAGTCAAAAGGAACACAAGGGATCCCACAGGAAACAGTGCTGAAGCTAGTTTTATTCGGCTAAACAAACTCGTTAACTGAGAGAAATGTATAGAAAATGAAATATCTACATCTGCAGATGCTTGTGATCTCTTTCTGGTAACTGAGGCTTAGGAACTACAAAAGATCTCATAAAACTGAGTGAATCATGAAAAAAAGTGACAGAAGTGCATCCACAGAACAATATTGTAAATCATATATACACGATGCCAAAATTTTGAACTGAAATGTGGTGCATTATCAAGAAAGGTATTAAAAACTAGGCAGAGGTGTCATTTTTTTTCACTGCTCAAAAAAGCAGAATTTTATTTCATCTTCCTGTTTTGAAATAGTTATCTAGAAGTTTAGAAACTTCTCCTTTGACAGTAAAGCTTAAGTAAAGTAACCAAGATCCTCCCATATGCTTTATCTGGCTTGACTGTTTTCTGTGTGAATAGATAAAGATGGGGATAAAAGCAGCTCAAAATGTGTAGAGAAGAGTGAAAGACACAGCCTGGTTTCCCTAATGAAAGCACTCCTCCCTAGTTTACAAATTGTTCTTTGTCTTTTCTTACTATGATTCTGCTGCCAGATTCCTCAAGGCATGACAATGTAAGAAGAAAGTGAGTATGTCCGTCAACCTGCAGGAGCATCCTGCTTAGAAGATTCTCCAAACATCATTAGCTTAAGAATGTTTCTTAAATAATACAAGAGATGGACCATGAACTTTGGAAATGTTAATCAAGCGAACCATTTTTGCCTCACTGGGAACTAAGCCCTGTGTGGATTTATTCCAGAAGTGCTGAAAGCTATCAGTTCAGTTTACTGAAATAACACATTACAGAATGTTTTTTCTAAATAATAAATGAATGGCTAAAGTTATGACTAAGTTTGAAGCCTCATCTTAGAATTTCCTAGGTTGGATTCCAGTTCACACTTAAGAGACTAGCTACTGTCACAGTTTGCCTGGCACTGACATTGAGTCTGATGTTGACAAATATATAATATACTGTAGAGAGGAATTCTCTGTTGACATGTGTTGGCAAGCCAAAATATGAAATGATTTCCAACTCTAGCTGCTAAATTTAAATATTTTCTCTGAAGCTTATCCCTGTAAAAAAAAAAAATAATAATTCTGTATTTTAAGAGTAGCAAGGCTAAATACCAATCCCAAAAGCTGAGGTCGAGGTCCCTGGCTGGGTTATGAGTTGTAAACTGTCTGACAGTTAAGTATTGGTTTAAAAGCAGATTTTATAACCTTGAGTAAGGTGTGCCTACAGCGAAATGCAGTTTACATTCAAAGTCTTGAATTTTGGCCTAACATTTTAAAGGAGATGTCTGTAAAATGTTCAGAGAAACCCCTGCACTGAAAAGCAGAGATAACCAATCCAGGTTCTAACAAGCAGCTCACAAACAGGTAACACTGTTGGTGCTATTTGGTAATCAGTCTCTACTAAGCCATTCCAGACTTCAGAAATGTTTTGTAAACTGAACTAAAACCTGTGCTGCTGTAACTAAACTGATCAATTTAACCTACCTAGGTAGCATCGAGCTCAGGTGATTCACTCCTCCATGGCCATCAGTTCTATTGGTTCTGGATCATGTTTGCATTTTGTTGCCTGAAGTGGTTATCAGTACTAGCTGTCCTACCCAGCCAGAGTCTGGAAAGAGTCTGTCTTTCCTAGAAAACCATGCTATAAACTAAACTTATAGCTTGTGTAATACACACTGTAAGCACGGATGGCATTAAGAATGTCATTCCATGCAACATGGTGTAGTAACTCTATCATCACAACTGGAAGTTCGTTCTTATTCATCCCTCTTCCCACCCCCTCCTACTCCCAGCAGGTACTGGTACACATTGAACCCTTCCATGAGCTGCTTTATGCCACTAATTTAGCAGAAAATAAATCCAGAAAAAAAAAGCTGGATTGTTTTATTGCATGCTAGCGACTTCATGGAAAGATCCAACAAACACTGAAGTTGAAAGAAGGCAGGAGACAGGGCTGGGAGGTCAGCAGCAAGTCATAGAGAAGCAGAACTAGGGAAGACCAAGGGAATGGGAGACATCCCCTTCTTCTGGTGGAAGTGCTATCAGAAAGACAAAGCTACCTATGAAATTGTATTTCAGGACTCTAAGTTATATAAACCACAGTGACCCAAGATTTGCTACAACTCCATTTCAAACATTCATGCTTGAGATATGTACCTTCATCACAGCTGCTGAGGTCAGTAGCTGTCCACTTGTAAACACAGAATACCAGCCTGTAAGTGTATATCAGAGCACTGTTACAGCACCACAGATGTTTGTTCAGTGTTGTCTTTGGGTATTGTGTCAGACAAGTAGCACTCACAACTCTGCATGAAACAGGCATCACTATATTCAAGGGCTAGAACTATACCTGAACTCAGTGGGTAAAATCAGAGGAATCTTAGTTGCTGAAATTTGCACTTCCTCCAGGCCTCGATAAAACAGAAGTTATACCAACTTGTGCTCCCTTAGGCTACTCATGAAATAAAGATCTCTCTGTATGTGCCTCTATCAATCTGCCAACACAATTTTCAATGTATAGCTCTGTTTCTTCTCATATGTTCTTCTAGACTGAAATTTTCAAGGTTGCATGAAGACTGACAGATGAGTTTTGTTAAATTAGGATGATCTTCTAAACCACAAACAAAATCTTAAACCAAACACAGAATCTTAAATCAAGGGCCTGGTATTCTGTTAGGAGGAATGATTTGTCAAAACAAGGGTGTACTAGTTTTGACTGGGATAGAGTTAATTTTCCTCATAAGTAGCTTGTACTCTGACCATAAAATAATTTACTAAGTATCTTTGATACTTTTAGGGTCCTGACCGAAAATTAATTTCTATGTTTTTCATCACCTAACCTCACCAGCTCAAATCAATGAATTTGAAGGGGACCTGGTTTGCCTCTAACAGATTTTGGCAGGGACTTCCACAACAGTGTTCACCAAAGAGCAAAACCCATTGCAGTCAGGTTTTAAAAATGCTATCTTTCTTGCATTACTGGAAAAAGGACCACATTATGTTCTTGTTTACCACAGTTTCTATCAATTATATGTAATTCTTTAGCAAATCTGCCTCGGGAGAGTTAAACTACAGCAAAAGTCAGACTGCTCAAGTAGCTGGAGTTTGGGGGGTTAAGCACTTGTAGCTGCTGTACAGGTGACCCAGTTGAACTGTGAATTCTCATGTCACAGACAGAAGTGACCAAGAAAATACACCAAAAATGAATGCAAAGTGTGATTGGTGTGTACATGCAGCCAGCTAAGGGCCAGTGACATTCACAAGTTGGGCTCCATTAGTGGAAGGAAACCATTTAGTCCACTTACCATCTGGTCCTCAAAGGAGGCAGGCAGGGGAACCTCTTGTACAGGGACTATTATAGATCACCACATCACTTCAAAGTACAAACACTGTGACTGATTGTGTCACCTAAGGTGTGACTTAATTATCAAAGCCTACAAATTATGTCAAATTAGCTCTACACCTTTCACAAATGAGCTAAGTTACAGTCAAGAGAGTTTTAACCAGATCTTATGGATCTCCACAGGAGAGCTTGGGTTCTGGTGGTTCTTGGGTATTTTTGCTGTCCTTACTCCTGTTAGGCTGAAAATTGCTTTTCAGTCTTACCTTCCCCTGCTCTCCAGCCCATGAGTCACCATTTATAACCTCCTGTTAGGGAAAATATTTTTTTTTGCCTTTTCAGGAACTTCAGCATATCTGCCAGAGACAGCCGATGTCCCCTATCTGCAGTAGTCTTCAAATATTTTTTAAACTCATTTATACTATCAGTTCAAACATATTCTCTGTTACAAGGCCAGCTGCTCTTTAGTTCCTTTCTTGTAATCATATCTGACCAAATTTCTTGGGAAGGCCATGAATACTATCTGAATGGCAATGCTTCCCACCAATTTTGTACAGATATTTCTGATGTAGGAATCTCTATCCTGTATCCTAGAGCCTATATCTATACCTAGACTGAAGAGATTAAAAGACACTAAGATCTACAAATCAGGATTCAACGTTCATGCTGAGCCACATCACCGATGCCCTCAAATAAGAAAACAAGGAAAATACACTAAGGAAAAATATTAGTAACCAGTTAAGAAAAATATATTTACTATGCATTTGATATTATTATGGCTTCCTTGTTTTGCCTGATTTGCTTTTATAATGTTCATATTCATTGATTGAGTTTTTTATGCTCAGGTTTTTGATTGATTTGGGAATGAGCAGAGATGACATCTAAAACATTAGCTCATAAATAGTTACAAGCAAAACAGGTGCAGCAGTGATAATAATAAAAATACAAATCACTAAAATATTTTTTTAAAAAATCACTGCAATGAATTTATAATGAATGCACTGTTTCTCTGAAATAAATTTTTAGCCCTTTGATGTTTCTTTTTTCTCTAAGATTCTGACAAAATGTGATTATTTCCTGCTATCTCCCATAGGATGGAAAGGAAGAACAGACAATATTAATAGATGGAATCTTCAAATACAGCCAGTAGGAAGACAAAAAGAACAATGAAAACTCTTTAAATCTGAAAAGTTTCATTTAAAGTCACGTGCAAGGATTTC
>NW_009595205.1:0-11188 GCF_000690535.1 Cariama cristata | reverse complement strand
AATGATATTTAAACCTATTTGAAAATGAAATATAAAAACATTAACATTTTGTTTTGAATTTAGGTAACAGAAGCAGATCAAAACTTTTATTTCTCATCTGCTTTTCACATTGCTTCAAGTTAAGGCCTATAGTGAAAGCAATATTTGATGTATAAAATATCTTTTTTTTATCTTGAACACTAGTACTGACACAGTATTACAGCTGAAAAGCTAAGTGATAAATCTTGCAGGAGCCACATTTTTTTCCCAAAGTGGTTCCTTAGGTATTACCTGCTAAATGCTTGAAAGCAAAAGATTTACAGTTTTGTAAAATAATGTAACTTTCTTTGAAGACCAGTTAAACACAAAGTCTAACCAGAAGCCTTGGCAACTTGAGTGAGTGGAGTGAGAAATAGGCCCATTCTAAGATGTTATTCAGCCCAGAGGAGATGTATTGCCTTCTGGAGTTGTTTATGTTTCCATTCCCTTGACAGGATACCTAGACAGTTACTTCAGACGAGTCACCTAAATTTCAGATAGCTGAATTTTAAGATAAATGAACCTCCCCCTCAGTCTGCACCCTTAGCTGCTTTTGCAATAAGCTAGGAAAAAAAATAATCATCTCTTAGTTCTTCCTTCTTTGAATATAAAGGGTGCAGTTGGAAATTTTTCTGACCAAGTTAGAAAATCAGAGTTTTTCATCAGACCAATTTGTACCATGAACTTCCTGTCACTTCAGAGCTGCAAATTCAGGGAAAAGAAATAGCAACAAAATGTGTATTTGAAGCAACAATCAGCTGTTATATTGCTAATGAAGGTAATTGTCTGTTCATTCTCTTCAAAGATAAGAGGCTAGAATGGGCACATGAAAATCAATCAAGTAACTTATAGCTTTCTTACAACATGTACCAAAATGTATTTAAGAATCAGTCAAAAAAAAAGTTCTAAATCTCAGACAGCAGAGAACAAATAATCTCTGACCCTATGGAATAGTATATTACTTATAAAAATTAAATCTATTCATTAATCTTTTCTTCTTACTATAAAGCAAAAGAAAAATAAACAAAATCAGGAGTAAGAAGTTATCTTCAGTTATTAAGAGAATTCTCACCTTTCTCACCCATTTCAACTGGAAAATTATATATATGAGAATTTTGTGAGTCACTTATAACTGGTCTGGAATACATTATACTCATAGAATATTTTTATAGTTGCACCAATCAAAAGCAAAGGATATTAAGCAGACAATGTAACAGAAAAGCTTGAGCCATAAATGAAGGGCCAGATTCAAAGGATCTTGTCCATCTGCTTGGAAGCCCAAGACTTCACCATCTTAATATTCCTTCATAGGAAATTTGTCTGGGCACCAGTAAACAGCTATTTTACCTGCCTCTCTTTAGAAAGTTGGTCCAGTGTACATTTTTTGGTGGTATCCTGCTTTATTGCTAGATCGGATTTTATTTAGAAGGTTGTGGAGATTCTCCTTTTATGGAGAATCTAACCAATCATCTTAATCCAGATGTTTAAACCAGATATGAAGCCTCCGACCCTCACTGCCTCAAGTGCCCTGTTGTTTGTACACAGCGAGAAGCAATCTACTTCGTTCAGACCTTTTGTGCTCTCAGTGTGATGTAGAGAATACAAAAAAGTGAATGATGCCCTATTCATTATATGTGTAGCTGCCCCATTACTTTACAGGATAATGTGGTTCAGTTTCAGTCCACAAAAATTCACTCCTTTGCCATAAAGAACTCGATGTATTATAGCTCATATAAAGGGGGATTTTGAAGTGAGCATCTGATTTATTCACCATAAAATACTAAATAACATGATGACCTCTAACTGATCTATGGTGCACCAATCATTCCTGAGGAATTTCAATTTTCCTTCAATCTATATAAACCATGTTCAGGTGCACATTACAGGAAGGCTAATGCAAACTGCCCAGTTGTGCAAATAACGTATGCAAGATGCCGATGGCATATGTTATTTATTTTGAGGATTCCATGATTTTACTTAGCATAATCCCACTTAGCTGAACAAAAGAAATTCAAGTTTTCTCTGACAGTTTAAAATAGTAATTGCAAGGAAAGAGAAAAATTAATAGATGTGGTTTGCAAGACAAAAAAGGAGGAAATAATAATAAATGGATTAAAAGTTAGAGTAAAATCATTTTCTCAGCGAAAATACCTTGCTTTTTTCCTCCTTCTTTTATGTCCAAAGTAATTCTTCTGTTTAATATGAAGGCAACGATGTCCCTGTATATTCAGCCAATAAATATGGATTTCTGAAGTCTGGTCCTTGTAATGGCATGCAGAGTAGAATGACTGAAATAACCGTAATTGAAATTACAAATTTTCAGTCATGTTTTAAACAAACAGTTATGATATAAATCCAAACTGAGGATGGTTGTACCGGGTCAAAATAAATGTCCTTATATCCAGTAACAAATAACAGATGTCTAGGGATAGAGTATGAACCAGGACACATACAGAGATATCACGTTGTGTATCCTCCCAGATTTTGCTTTTAATCTAAGATTTTATTAATGAGATTTAATTTTGCTTTGCATTTTGTACTACTCAATTATCATTCTAAAGAGAGATTATCAATGACCAGTTGCTTTAATTTGGGACACATTTTTGTGCCCAATTGGATGAGTTTTGCAATATACGTAGATACATATATGAGTACGATCATTGCCATTTTTGATTCATCCTTCCTTCTGTGCCTGCATAGCTTGTAGTACCTCTGTACCATGACATACAGGATTCAGTGAAATCACCTCCTTACATAGATTTATATTGCTTTTAGCTTCCTTTTCCAGAGTGAGATCTCTGAAGGTCAGAAAATAAACTGCCTGATTACCACAATGCCTTGAACAAAGCAAACTGCCTCAGATTTCTACTTCAGAGCTTGTGGGGCATTTTACAATAAAGAGGGTATCTCTACAGCTGGTTGAACCTATCTTTTCTTTACTTGCTTATTAAAGGATGTTTTTTCATCGCAGATGCATGAAGACTTTTAGAATTCTGTAGGCTCCTGAAATGCAAAGAGAAACCGAATCTCTTTTTCTCATCTCCAGACATACAGTGCAGGCACTTTCAGGTTCTTGCTGTAACAGTGAATAGCTAATTCTCACTTTGCATTCAGTGTAGCTACCAGTGCCACTGTAAGATGACTGAGTCTAAAGCAGATGACAAAGTTTATCAAGTCACCTGCCCTTTTCACATATCGGTGCTTTTCACATGTGCACTATGTTTTTCATATACCCTTTCTTTCCACATTACACCCTACTGCAATTAAAGACTGGATTTTTGCCATTGATTTCAGTGAGAGCAGAATCACAATTTAAGTTATCGCACAGATGACGTAATAAGGACCATGACCTTGTCTTCATGATTTCAACTTCTTGTAACCATTTCCCCGATTGTTAGGTGCTCTTTCTTTCCCCGTCAAGTCTTTCTTTGTATTGCTATCCATATTTAAATTGTACAGTGAGATACTCAGTTCAGGGGCAGTTAATTATTTTTCTGTAAATGTTTGGGATGCCTCTATGTGCTGTAAAAATGGAATCAGGAATAATGTAAATCTGTCAAGGGTTTTCATAAAAGAAGGGTGGTATCTGTCAGGTAGCCATTGACGCTCAGGACAGGAGACTACATTAAAAAAAGTGTGGTTCTAAGAAACTTCTAAATGATAGGTCTTTCAGAAAAAGAAATGGCACGTTTCAAAGGCTTTAGAAACTAAGAATTATACAATGATAAGGGACAGGATTGTACTATTCTGAAGAGCTAGCTCAGCTGAAAAGTGCTAGATCTCCCCAGGAATGTTAATAGTATGTTGTCCAGGGCAGGAGGCGTGGCGGACGGACAGAGGGGAAAGAGAGTTTTAGTAGAAAAATTGATGATTGGGGAAGAAAAAAAGAACATTTTCTTCTTAATATAACTGAACAGTCATCTTTCCATTGTTCAACTCATACGTACCAAAACTTAGGAAAAGTACACTTGTGCCTTCTGTTTCGTTGCATGCTGGTCTGGCCACTGCATAGTGTACCTAAGCAGCGTTATGTCATTGCATGTTACTGAGTCGCACCTGTTTTATTGGCTATCAGCCATAGCTTGCAGTGAGACATTTCTGTGACCTGAACTACTGATGTGAAGGCAGAACAAAATACAAGCAAAGTAAGGCAACTTATAACATTTTAACCATGTGAAGAATTGCCCCCTAACGAGGAAATCTCAGCTACAAAGCAAAGGGGAAAAAAGAGTAAGGAAAAAAAAAGCAACACAGAGAAGAATGCGATAGGGCTTGGGGGCAAGGCTGCTCGTTTACAAGGCCCTTCTATTGTGCAACTCTTTTCATCAGAAAGCCATAGTTAACAATGGGGCCCTGTTGTCACATTGATTGTGCTTTATTGCTTTGAAGCATACAACTGATTGCCGGTCTTGCCTTCATCATGTAAGTACTCTCTGTATTCACATCCCTCACTCTATTAGCTGCAGCTGCAAGTCATCTCTGCTGCTGGAATCGGATTTTTCCATTGCCAATTCACGGATGTGTTATAATTGAGTGCACTTGAAGTATCTACCGTATGCACCATTGATATTTAGAACTTCACAAAAGTTTTTGTTGCTGTTTCTTGGATTCTTTTAAAATTCCTGTACCCTGAGATTTTATCATGTGGATTCTCAGGGTTTTCACTGGCTTCTCCTGTTTAGGACTGGGTAAATCAATTTATTGTACTCTCCTAGGGATAGGAGCAGAACAATGTGTTTGATATTTCTTGAGACTACATCTTCTAGCAACATAGGTTCTGGATACCCATGGTGTTTACCCCCGAGGAAAGCAGGCCATTGCACTTTTTCCTTTTAACCCATCGGAATTGCAGCTCTTCATCTGGTTACAGCGTTTTAATACTGTTGGCTTGACTTTCTCTCCGAATACAATGGAGAGTCTCCCGGCACTATGAGGGAATGCAAGAGGATCTGGCCATTTGAAGGGAAGAAGTTACCCAATACTCAGTCTTAAGCAATTGTATCCCAGTCAAATTGGCTGAATGGTTAATACGGTAGGAGAAATACAGCCAAACTCACTGCAGCAACTGAAGAGTATAGCTAGGCAGTCATAGCTCTCAGTATCAGGTCTGCTAGTTAGGGTGAGGGAATTCCCAAAAGGGCCATTAGGACGAATCCTGAGCTGGTATAAATTGGCCTGGCTCCAGTAGAGCTCCAGGGCAATGCTAAAAGGCTTTACAGAAACCATATGTGTTAAGGAGAGAGTGGTGAAAGGGAGTGGGAGACACTAAGTTTAGAAAAGTGCAAAAAGGAAGACCCAGGGGGCCTAATGAGAGAAACTGATTATTATTTTAGTAATAAAACTACTAGCATCTAATTTTCCTGCATGATCCGAGGTACATATCACCAGGCTACTTCAGTATGTGTTTGGAATATGACTGCCTCTTGCACTGTTCCTTTTTTTAAAGCATTACAAACTACTGCTGCTTAATTTGTTTTCATCTTGCACATGTGAAAAACACAACAAAAGACACAATGTAATGACAAATCTGACTTTTTATAAACAACACAGAAGAATACCTTCTGTCTTTCCAACATTGCAATTTTTTGCAAACTAAGTTACTCAATTTCTAATAGTGAAATTTCTTTAGTCTGACATAAAATTCAGTTTAGGCTGGTGTGCCAGGTTTGATATCCAGGGAGATATATTGATCACAGCAGCCATTTGGATAGCAAATTTATCCCACTTTAAACATGCAGTATGTATTATTTCTGTCCATAAACAAGTCACTGACATTTGAACTTCACTGTGAGATATTATTTTCAAAGAAGAGGAAAATATGAGTAAGTGTCTTGGAATATTTCTTTCTCAGAAAGGTTATAAAAAACTTACTTGGTTTGTAGATTTGTTTAATGTTGATAGAGAAACAGAACGTGAATTCGCTAGAACTTGACTCTCAGCTGCTACAAAATGGTCCGGGAATAATGATTCAACAATTAAGACAATGCCTTGATAATTGTTTTATGGTACTGTTAACAAACTAGATTTTCTTTGAAGTAAGGAAAGAAAAAGTAAATAAGTGTACTGTGTGTGGCAAGGAACTGTCCAAGAGACATCCATTACCGAGAACTTTGGATAAACTTGGAAGAAAATTAAACTTTATCTGGTGCCAAGAGACAACAGTCAGGAGCTCCTGACCTCAGCCACGATGGAGCTGTACATCATGGAAGTGATGCTTGTTTTCTGAAAAAGCAGTTTTGCAGGCATATATGTGGCTTTTTAAATAAAGGGTTACAGCTTCTACATTCTGCATTAAACTTTACTTTTTTCCCAATTCTTATACAGAACAGGCTTCTCTGACTGTACCTTTGATCAAATATACCATCATAGATGTAAAATAAAATAAAATAAAATAAAATAAAAAACCAAACAACCAACTGCAATAGAATTCTTCTCCTTGCTTTGGGAAGGAAAAGATCAAGTCTATATTTGGGTGTTGAGTTTTTTGGGGGAAGAGTTCCAGTGCCCTCATAGTCCACACAGAGATGATACAGAAATTCCCTTCTTGACTGTGTAACTGTAATTCCTTCCAAAACAAATTAAGCTGCATGGTAAAATGGTGGATAATCTGGTCTTGCCTCAGCACAGTATCAGAACAGGCAAAGTATGCTCTCAAGGAACAGTAGTGAAGGATTGTTCTGTAGTAGTAAACAAAGAAAGTGACAAGACAAATTATTCAATATATCTTGCTGAAATTAAGATGGCAAAATGGCAACTGATCATGGACATAGTTCTTAGGCCAGCGTATGCTTTGATCTCATTTGCATTTCAACTACCAGTGTGTTTGCAGCTCAGTAAGCCTTTGAGATGATTCAGGCTGATAGACCTAACCTTATTTTCAAGCAAGAACAAGTTCCATTGAGACAGAATGTGATTTTCCTTGTCTACACAAGTGCTTTGTTCTAATACAAACACACCAATGGCTGAAATCAAGGGTTTATTCTCATTTCCTACATCTTGACAGTTAAAGGGAACAGGCAAAAAAGAGGGAGAACCATTTAATAGCTACATGCATCACCAATTTCTTACAATAGAGAATGACTGTTACATAAAATCTAAATATGGCTCAATGAAAGGAAAGGTTTCCCTAGATTTATGTGAAAAGCTGGTTTTAGTTTTGCTCTAGAAAACAGTATCTAACCTGTTGCTAAAAGCAATCTGCTTATATAACACTCATTGAAGTGAACAAGAGAACACAGTCACGTGTACTGGGGTCCTTAGCTTGGTCTTACGAAGAATCAGAAACCTGAAGACAACAGTATTATGCTAATGGAGCCTTACAGCAGTGAGAGCAATCCAAGTGTCTAGATCAGCTACATCATGCAGAGTATGAATAAAGAGTTGACTAGATGGACCAATCAGACCTATGTGTAGCCCTTTCTCCAGGTCTGTTTTTGGCCCAATCTCCTGCTGCTCCTGAGTGGGGGACTCCCCAGATAGACCTGCAACTTAGTTCATCAACTTGTCTTTCTGAGACTTTCGGTAGACCTTGTTATCATCACCCTGCCCTGCTGGCCATGTTCAGATGCTGTGGGACTGCACCTTGGTTGGTGAAGACACTGCCTGGGCTGTGGTCACTCTTGGCTTGACTCCTCTCATGCAGCACTCCTGCTTGTGCTGTGCCTGACATAGATGACACTGTAATCTATAGGTAGACGTATTATCCTAGCTGTATCTATCTCCTTTAAGCATATATGCATGGGGAGCAGGAGGGGAAGGATTGTTCAATAGCCTCCTTTCTGCTATTATTGTTGAGATCCTAAGGCCTCAATACACTGCAATGATACCTAACTAACACACTTCTGATCTTACTCATTGTATTAAACTCTTCTTTTTCCCCGCACAAACTCCTCTAAAAATGCCCTTGACTAGTATGGGTAACTTGTTGAATGGAATCTGCAGGTATTGATCACAATTGAGAGTTTTGTTCAGACCCATGCAGCCAGATTTTTCCATCAGCTCCCAGCTCCACAGAACAGTGCAGAGTGCAAATACAAATGCACTGCAGAAGCCACATCTGCATTTTTGTTCTGCTTACTGCTTGTGACTGCAGGACACTGGGATGAAAGAGGGAAAGCTGATGTTTTGTAGGCAAACTAATAGACAGTATGGATATATTTACACACACAGCATTCAAAAGTTAAATTTTAAGCATTCATTGCCATGCCATCAGAGATTAATACTATGTAATGGAGGGCAGGGGGAAGTACTCATTATCCTGAGCCCATGGAAGATGGAAGGTTGCTGTTAATGGTAGATACAGTAGCGAAGACAAATAAATGGGCAAATACCTGCATGCAGATGGCCATGTTGCAGAAAAACATGATATTACTACTGAGGTAACGATGTTGCATACCATGCACCTTTCAAGGAAGGTCATTACTGAGAATAGGTCCTGGCAGTCTGAAATGAGGAAATGCTAATGGGAGGCAGGAGGAGGACCACAGGGTCATGGTTGTGATTAAATTTATCAGGCAACATGATCAGGAGCATATCTCACGAAACATTTTCCTCTTTATAAGGGAAAGGCAGAAATGCAGGTAGGCATGATGTAGGTAGATTTTCAAAGTGCAGTGCAACATCATAACAAGCAGCGCAGTGATGTTGACTTGTGAATTATGTCATCACAGATGGATGACTTTTGGATATGTAACAGCATATAATTAGCAAGATGGTTTCTGGTTATTTAAATGTGAGAGTAAGGAAAGTCACTTGAGTAAAAAGGACTGGTTAAGGATGGAAATTTCCCTGGAAAATATGGAAATTTTGTAGAATAGCAGTTGGGGATTGCCGTTTCAATGTGCAGTGCAAACGTAGTCACACAAGAGTTCTTATACATAGCACATTTACTATATTTCCTTCACACTTAGTACAGAAGAAGAATTTGATTGAGATGCAGATTACTTCCAAGTACATTTGAATCTAGTGAGTACAAGCCTTTTGGCAGACAAGTCTGAAATGTTATTTTTCTACTCCCATCCAAATCATTCCAGTGAAACTCACATCAGACAAGCAAAAGGATCGGTTCCTGGTAGAACTAGTTTGGCTGAAACTTCAATTCATTTCTGTGGTATTCCCAGCTAAAAGTCCAAATTATATCAGGAAATTTCTGCCATCTGAAAGTTAATAAGGACTTAAGATGGCATGCCTGGCTCAACAACTTCTCTCTTGTCAATGACCAAAAACGGATTTCTAATAAGAATCGCTGCAACAAAATATACCAATTTGCTGTGTGCTGTCAGGTGCCAACCACTTCTAGCTCAGGGACTTCCCAAGTCAGAAGCGATTTCTACGCACTAGTAAATCTAATCCATCTGTCTAATCTAATATTTTAAACCAGCTTTATAACTATTGCAGAGAAAGACAGACATCTCCAGAGAATGACATCCACTCTGTCTGTGGGTGTCCAGGGTAGATAAGATGAATTGCTCTTGGATTCCACTTCTCCTCCTTTCAAATGTTCTGTTACTTAAAACTCCATTTTAGTGTCATATTACATCTTAAAGGGCAGCAAATTCATTGAGGATAGCACAAAAATCAAAGGTAGAAATGAATCTGACAACATGAGGAGACACAAAATCTAGTGGTAGCAAACTCACCACAATTTGCCATTTTAATTAATACACCTCAAATGAAAACTACGTACATTGTTGGGTCAATTTGGTTCAAGATAGTCACATGAAACAAATATCCTTCGCATTCGTACACGTAGGTCAGGTGAGTTATCAAAGTCACCAGATGAGGTTTACATTGAGTCTTCTATCTCAGCCAGTGCTCTGAACGTCAGCATTTGCCGGCTCCCACCCTCCAAACTGTACCTTCAGTTTTGAGAGCTCGTACATGCAAGAGAACGAAAGGGAGAGGAGAAAAACTCAGAAACCCTAATAGTTACCATTCAGCTGTCAGGTAAGGAGCAAATAGAAGCAAATATCATAGTTATGTATGTTTGTTTTGATTAAACATATTATGTAAATATAATATGCAAATTCTGTGCAGGCCTTAGGCTCTTGGCAAATTGCTAATGAAGTCCTCAGTATTGTGAAGTTTGGGCTTCCCCACTGTTGAATAAGAAGTTTCCTTGATAGATCTATAAATTTGGAACATTAATCTGACGAATGTCATACTTTGCTATTGCAGAAGTCTGTATAAAGGCAAATTGATACCCCTACTCTTTTGTGTGACATTGTGTGAGTAGAGGAGAGAAAAATGAAATAAATGTCATCTTTGCCTAGGTACTAAGAATTCAGCATTTGAATGTTGGGTCCTTCATGATTATAAACAAAGTAGAGATAAAGTCTGGAGCCAGGTTCAGACAGGGAAGCTAGTCCTAGTTGTGGTTTTGATGTATGACACACCAGTCACTGCTTCTTTGCAGACTCACTGAATTTGCACAGCTTCACCTATTATTCAAGCAGTGGTGCGAAGGCTGTACTGCAGACAGAGCACAGCAAAAAGGCATTTGTTTGTCCTCTGCAGGGCTGGAATGCGAATGTCAGTTTTGTGGAAATCAGTGCCACAGGAATGTGGCGTCAGCTCAAAATAAACACAGATGTTTTAAGACTTTTCATCTACCATCTGAAGAAATACTAGTGTGGCCATCTATGAAGAATAATTGTACCTATCAAATTCAGCACAGAACACCTTTTTGGAAAGACATTGATACAGGAAGATGCTTGATAGGGAAACAGTGACTTAGGGCAATGATAATTAATCCTTTCTATGTCAGTCATCCTTTAGTTTTCAGTTCAGAGCAGGATGAGGGGATTTTTCACATCCACGAGATGTTTGGGTAGGAGAAACAGTATGGAATACAATGGTTGAAGCAGGGAGCTACAGATTCAAAAATGTAGTTTAGAACCACCACTGTACAAAAGCCTTTGGGGAATACAGAGAAAATGCACCTCGAACAGGCTGTAGAATAGTCTGAGCTTAAAACCAAGTCCCCTAACTGCTTGGCTTTGCCTTCTCAGCAAATGGCACATCTCTTAATAATGGATCCCATATAAATTTTGGAAGTAGGCAAAATTAATGAAAAGATTTTTCTACTTGGGGAAAGGGAAGGGAGGTGAAGGGGAAGTGGAAAGGGAGGAAAAGGAAAAGGAAAAGTGAGGAGAGGAGAGGAGAGGAGAGG
>NW_009595204.1:34778-92069 GCF_000690535.1 Cariama cristata | reverse complement strand
CGGCGTCCAGAGACAGGGCGCGGTGAACTCTCAGGGACAGCAGCGAGACCTCTTTCAGGTTGGTCGGTCTGTAGGAGGCGAGGTTTGGTTTAATATTGTGTTTTTAATTAGAGTTAGGTTTCTGATGTTGGCGGCTGCCCTTGTACAACGTGTGGGCAACGGGGAGGCCCCGTGGGTGGGCAGGCGGGAGCTGAGGCACCTGTCGAGGCCTGTGAGGCTGCCCGGCAAAGAGGAACGCCGTAAGCCGCCTAAGCCACCTCCGCCCTGTTCTGACTCCGAGTCAAGTAAAACAAAAAAGTCAAGTTTAGTCTTCACTCTACAGTTAGCAAGAAGCATCGTAACAGTTGAAGTTTTTGTCATGTTTTGAACACTCATTAGCACTTCAGACTGGCTATTAAAGGACATGAAACCTTTGATCACCACGCCTTTTCTTGTTAGCAGTACTCACTAGTGTAATGCTTTTTTAAAAAAAATTGTAATTAAGTGAAAAAATTGTGCTTTAACAATTTTACTTGGGATGTAGCGGTTTCAACTATTGAGATTACTGGCCTGAGCAAACTACATTTTCTTCTCCCTGAAATAATGTTTTTAAACTCCTGAAATCTTAAAATAGTAATAAAATAATTCTAAAAGTTATGCAGAAGCCTGAAAGATCCTCTTTTACTGCCTCTAAATGTTTGGGCGTTTTTAGTGTTTGGTGCAAAGGTGAATACTTTTACTCACAATTGAAACTAATGATTTCTTGTCTTCTAAAGGTCTGCTATTTAATGAGATATTATAAGCATGATACAACATTGGTCGTGTAACAGTGACACACTCATTGAATTTTCTTTGCTAGTACCAGTTAGTGAGTTAAAATGCTATTTGGAATAGACTTCTGACTAACTTTAAAAAGGACCTCTCTCAATTATAAATAGAAGGAAAATTTATAAGCCTCAGAAATCCTCAAAGTACCAAAGTGCAGTCTTTTATTATGTTTTCAGCCTGATATTCAAAAGGTTCCAAATAACAGTAAAATAAAACAGCTAATTCCTTCAGGGGTCTGTAACTGTAGGACCTTTTTCTTAAATCAAGATCTATTCCTCTACGCAAAACTGGCATTTAATTAAAATAACTTTCATATAACTATTTGTATTCTAAAAACATGGGATGTGTGAAAGGTTAAAAGCAAGCACTCATTTTTAGAGGTATGTTTCAGGGAGCTCTGAAGGGAACGCGTGGAAACTGTCAGTGAACGTTTGCTCATCAACCCCTGTCCTTCCCTTTGCTCTTCTAAATGGCCAAGATCTGCCCCAAGTGACGATGGGTGATGTCTCTGCAATGAATTCATGCCATGAGGGTTTCTGCCAGCTCCGCTAGTCAGGAGCAGGCGGGCAGCACGGTACAGGTGGCAATGGCCCGGCGGTGCGTGGCAAGGCGTGACGTGGCGTCCGTCCCGCGGGGAGGGGAGGAGGCAGCTGGAACGCTGAGCGAAAGCGAGAAGGTGGGGGCTGTGGCTTCTCCCCCGGCCGTGCGGCGAGTGGGTGGCCGGCTTGCTGGCTGCCCGTGGGAGAGGTCAGAGGGGCTTTGGGCAGAGGCAGGGTTGGTCACACCAAAGTCTTCCTCAGCTCGAACGGGCGCGGTGAGGGACCCAGAGTTCCTGTGCTGCAGGTGGGTTTGTAGGTGGGAATTGGGGATGAGAGAGAGGTGGCTTTTGTGGCTGCTGTTTCCACCTGCATTGATGAGTTGGGACCGGGCTCAGACACACTTTGTTCTCCTTGCCCCAGCCTCCCGTGGAGAAAGACAGTGGACCGCAGGTGGTAACTGCTGCTGTCAAAGGTCTTGGGAAGAACTAAGATGCAGGAAAATAGGCTTTTGTTTCCTATAAATGCTGAATGGTAAAGTTTTCTTTCAGAAGTAACTGTGAAAACCTGACCAAGAAAAACAATACCGTCTTATGGAGTAAATCTTCCTATTGGCATTTAGAGGATGCTGAGTGATGAGGATTGGGTTTACAGAGGAAAATTTTCTCCTTCTCTCTGGAGCTTAGCTTCTTTCATACAGCGAGGGGAAAAAATCACCTCTCTGCAGGCCTGGCTGAAGTGTAACAGTGGTGGTAAGCAGTGGGGAAGGTGAAAGTGAAGAGTAAGATGCAGACAGAGAAAAGGTCAGTTATTACTAGAACTACATATATTTTTGTGGGCTTGGCAGTACAGAAAATATTTCTTTAGCAAAGGGAAGGAGGATTGTATATACTTCACAGCTTGTAGAATCCTAAAAATATGTTTATCCTTGGCAAAATGTCTTAAAGTCTCAGAAACCGTACAATGTCACAAGCACCTCACAAGGAGTCATCTGGGACCCTGCCTCCTGCGATTTCAGTGCAGGGTTTGAGCTGGACAGCTGCTTCTGTGGGCAGTGTGTTAGGCTTTGAGGTTCTACACAGAGATTAACTCCTTGAAATTTAATTGCCAGCTATTGCATGTTCAAAACACTCGCTGATTTGTTGGGTCTTTTTTCAGTATTAAAGTTCAGTTTTTTCAGTATTAAAGTTCAGTTATTTTTTCAGTATTAAAGTTCAGTTTTTTCAGTATTAAAGCATTTCTGGATAAAAAGCAAAAATAAAGGAAGAAGTGAATAGGCCTTATGGTTATATAAAACTCTATTAGAATTAATTTTGGAATGTATTCTATATATTAATGCTGGCTAATAATGTGTGTTTAATGGGAAAGCTTTTTTAAAAATATGTCCAAATGCTGATGCTTCTGAGATTTTTCACAATATTCTAACGTGATGACATTAATTTCTGAGAGAGACTGTAAAGGGCATACTTAGGTCTGACGTTTATACCTTCCATAACACCAATTAAATTATTTAGTCTCTGCCTGCTAACAGCTGAAAGGACATGAGTGATGCCACAACTTTCTGCTAGAGCGAAAGCTTCATCACCTAACAAGATGTGCAAACTCACGCTTACATAAAGTGCTAGTGTGATCTGCTCTGGTTTCGGTAGGAGCATTCACATCCTTAAAGTTAAAATCATGGATGGTCTCAGAAATGAGGCCCATATTTGAGAACTACAGTGTCGCTGTGGTACATATACCTCGGAAACTTTACTCTGGGTATTTTCTGATTTTGGCTTTTTTATTTCCGCAACGTTGATACTGCATTCATGCTAGCATCTAGCATTCAATTTGCATGTAGTTAGTCCTTAGTTACCTTATTGAGGGTAGTATGTTTTTGGGTTGCCAATAGCTGTGAAGATAACGTAGTAATGAAGAGTCCTGCAAAAGTACTTGTGTACTGACACTGTTCCTCTGTTTTATCTGAGATGAAACGTTTACTTTCTGGGAAGCTAAAAAAAAAGCAGTTGTTGTTTTTTATGTCTGTACCCTCAGAAACTTTTTCTGGTTGTTCTCATCCAAGGCATTTTTAAAACATTACTTTCTCATTGCTTTTGTTTAATTTCTTTTAATTGTTTTAAAGTGTTTGGGCATTCTCAGGGTGTTTTTTTGCTCAAGATGGGAATAGGCCTTCTAGAGATGATTTAAAAGTACTGTTGCCACTGACTGTCTTAGATATAAATTTAAACTTGCTAATTTACTTAGTAAAATTCTTTCAAAACTCAAAAAATTTTAGGATCTAATGATTCAAGTTGGGCTGTGAAAACCTCTAATCCTCTGTGTCCAAATCAACCTTCCTCATCCTATGTGCAGAAAGGAGGGAAGGGACATTTTGGGATGGAGTTCACTAGCATCAGGCCAAACATTGAAATAGTGTTTGCACAGCTGTGTCTAGGTAGTGACCAAACTGTTAAACAACCTAGTGAGGGGAAAATGAATAGAAACTCCTGTTGGCCAGAGGACTGAGTTTCCTGGACAGTGCTCAGGACGTTATGAAGTCATTGCACATGCTGGATCAAGGCTTTTACCCATATTTTCCCCTTGCGCTTGGGAATAATTCATGCTTCACTTTTTCATAATAATATAATTGGCTTAAAGCATCTGCACAAAATTCAGTACTGACGAACAACACACTGTAGTGTACTTACCTATAACTTCAATTAGGGAACCTTTCCCTTCCAGTGAACTGATTCACTGATGTGAGAGGAGATAGCGCCTGTATATCTGTCTTGCTTCCTTGCAAATTGTAGATTATGAAACTGGACTACTGAGCAATAATTTAATCAGTGGCATCAGAAGAGCATTAAGCTCCATTAAATGTTGGGTCACCATCAATGTCAGAAGAATATTAAATGATGGCTTGCAACTTAGCAATACTCATCCAAAAGGCAGTGCTTAGGTTCTTGGCAAACGTATAACAGTTTATTATGGAACAGATGCTTCAGAGCTTAACGTATGACCGAAGTGTCAAGCTGTGTCAGGGGAGTTGGGCCCAATAGTAGTGAAGTGCTCAGACTTGGTGAGACACATGTTAGTGAATTGCCCCCTACCTGAATGACGTGGGTTAAAAGTGTTTCTTTAATAGGCTCTCCTGTTGAATGCTTGTAAGTCAGAGCACTGCTCTGTCTGCCAAAGACTGGCTTATAATGTGAATAGGTTATAATAAAATTCTCTCTGCAAATGGTGGAGATGCAGTTCTCCTGATAAGGAGGGAGGATCCCTACAGGCTGCTCAGAGTTTGAATTTTTAGGTAGAAGAAACATCACTTTCTTGCTGGTTCTGGTGCACCGTAACATTGCCAGCCTGACATTTGGAGGATGACTTTGATAACTCTATTGCTAGTCGCAGATTTTCCAGGTAACAGCAGTGACGCTCTCTCTGGGTGGCTTTGCTCACTTTAGCGGCAGCTCTCACGCAGCAGCTGAATCATTGAGGCTCTTGTCAGTCGGCTGTACGGCTCCTGCCACTTAGGCAACCTGTGTGCTGCAGGAGACGGTGGGCTTGGAGCTACGCAGGGAGAGAGGGAGGAGGATGGAAAATGAATGCCAGAATAAAATGGTTTTCCCATTCCTGTTTAGGTACAAAGACAAGAAGGAGGAGATAAAAAAGAAAGGGAGTGGGTAGGACTGGTAGAGTAACAGATGTGCTGAGGAAAATTTTTGCTGGTGGTGGTGCTGGGAAAGGAATAAATGAGCATGATGTTAATACAGGTAAAGCTTACCTGGTCTTTATGCAGCCTCTAGCTTGGTGGTAGGATGGGTTCTCCAAGTGGGAATCCTAACAACATTTCCCTGCCCATCTGCTGAAGATGAGTGGTTAGGGTTCTTGCCAAAATCTTGCCCACAGTCAAGATTTTCTTATCCGATTGTAACCACAAGTTGGCCACATAGTCTTATGGGCACAGTATCATGGCAGGATATTTTAAGCCATGTTACAGGTTTTCATTTATTAAGGATTGCATCACTGGTGCTCAGATGTTGCCAACTAAATTCTTGCTGCTGTGCAGAAACCACAGTGCCTCTGTTTTGTGGCAGAGGGCTGCAGGTGGGAATGCTGCTCTTTCAGCTGAAGGAGCCTAGGACGGCTGGGCAGTAGGCAGTGGTCTTCAGGGAGGAGTTCTGTTGTCTGGCTCCAGGACAGGCTGACCAAGGTGATGGGGCAGGGTGCTGCAAAACCACTCCAGTCAAAAGTCTCCAGAATCCCCTTCTGCCCCTGATTTTCACCCTAAAATTTGGTGTTCATTTGCTTGTTAAAAAGTACTGTCCCAGAAATCTGCATGTCCTATATTCTTATACTGTTATTTTTCTTTTTGAAAATATACCAACTTGTTGAAATTTTAATACTAAGCTATTAATGTTGAAGCTTCAGAAATATTTTCAGTTTTCCGCTTTTCTCCCTATTACAGTTGTGAAACTGGCCATTATGCAGAGAATCAACTCTGAAGGGGACTTAGCAGAGCAGAACCTGTCATAAGAAGGGGAATTGCACCTTATCTTTATAGGCATTAGAATTGCCATTTCCTATCTACCAGTGCTTAATTTCATGCATGCTTTATTATTAAAAGCCCTGTTACTTCTGAAATAGTTCAAGTTAGTGAAGAGATTCTAAAAGAACTGGGAAGTTTTAAGGTATTACTGTTTCTTAACAGGAGGCTGAAATAATATGTAAGCACTAGCATCCATGTGATGCAGTGCAAGATCAGAATACAGCTGATAGATAAGTGGTTAACAGAGTGGTTGGCATTTGGAAATGATGGTGGAAATGATGCAGTTGATACCGTAGAGCAGGTACTTGGAAATAAAGATGTCCTTTATCTTTCAAAAAAATCCCCTCTTTGAGTCTCACCTAGGTTCAGAAAGTTTATTTTTAAAGACGCCAAAGGAGTTTGTGGCAGGTAAAGAGGACAGTCTTTTCCTTCACTCTTCAGTGACAAGGAGGAAGGCATGCAAAGTCATCCAGAATTACTATGATCAAAATAGTAATTATTATTAATTCATTCAGATTTTACAACTACTTGAAATGGTATCTAACCTTATGTTTCAGGTACACTTTTAAGAATAAATATGGAATAAAGAATCTCTCATACAGTAAGAAAATTAGTACATATAACAAGCCTTGTTAAACTCTGCAGAGTGAAACTTCAGGTATTTTCTTGTACTTTTTGGTTTTGTTTTTTTTTTTTTTTTTTCTGGCTTTTGATTAGGTCTGGATGAGGTGCTAACAGAAATACTTAGTATTGTTATGTTGATACAGCCTCTCCATCACTTTTCAATATAAAGTTAACAGTGCTTAAATGGGCAGGAGATAATGGAGCCAAGACCAAGAAGTATACTGCAGTTGGCTATATACAGGTAGCACAGAAAGTATTAAACAGCATTTACCTCCTAGTGATGGCTTGTTGAAATGGGCAGAAATATCCATAATTGGGACATTTTATCCCACGCTGACTGGTACAAGTACTTAGTTCTACCAGCCAGGGATATTGCAGAATAAAGGATGAAGATCACACAAAGGAAACTCAAGCTGAAAATTAATTCAGTGGTAAAACTTTATATGTATTTCTTTCCTTTTTATCTGATAAGCTATTGCAACAATTTATGAGAGCTTGTGGAACTGCAGCCTCAGTTAAATCTCAGCTCTGGTTTATTTTGCTGTGCCTTCCACGTGGCTTGAGGCAAGGCAGTTTGTAATTGTGGCTAAGCAAAATGCAGCAGAGCATCACTTTACTTGGTGCTGCCTTCTGGAGGGCCTGTACGAGCAGAGCTCTCGCTGATGGCATGTTTTCTGTGATGTTTCTGACCTCTTTATGCATGAATTCCTTGGGAGGCCAAGCACGGTGCACGTCTTCTACCTCCCCATAGATGGTTCTCAATGTTGCCTGCAACAGCAGCAAAGTGTGGGAATTTCAGGTGTTTCTTCAGGTTTCCCAGCATTAGTCCTGAATCGGTTAAGTAAATGTGTGTATATGTGTGCATTATAAAATGTCAGTAGCACTGAACTGCAGCATTTTGCACAAATATACATAATGAGTAATACTAATACTTAATGAAGTACCTCATCCTGTCTTTGGGAAGGAGCTTCAAGGACAGGTTTCATACCGTTAATTTAGTGCTATGCAGTTAATAGTTAAAACCAAATTGTTACTAATTTTGTGTGACGTGTGCCCACGTTACTTTCCATGTGAACGTTCATTTCTCTTTCCTGAGGATATAACATTGACGAGACTTGAAAGAGGCTAATATATCGCTGTAGATTAATTCAGTCTTTGAAGGGTCTAATTCCTAGTAACTGGTTTTTGCTCATATGGATAAATTGTATCAGCAAGTGATTATGCAAAATGAGAAACTAACTACAGTGTAACTTAGGTTGTCACTTCAGCAGATTTTGTTTGTTAATTTCTATGTATTTACAACTTATGCAAAGCTGACAACATTATTTTAAAAGGTGTATTGCCAAAGAGAATAAAAAACTAACGAATGTATTTTGCCATGATCCAGTTGTGTGGGTTGCACCCACTTTACAGGCTTAAAGTTCACATTGCAGGCTTACATTGTGGAACATGTTCTCTTTTAATGAGTGAGAGGGAGAGTGGGGAAGAGCAGGCGTACAGAGTTGTCCTTGCACGTACTTTTATGTAAAGCGCTCTACTTTGAATATAGTTTGAAGCAGATTGTCTTAGCCAAGAAGCTTAAAACTGAAATGTTTTCTACTTCTTAAGATACACTGGATCTGTGCATATCGGAATGTAATAGAGCTGTACTTGTAGGACTGTTTGTAAAGTTATTTGAACATATTCTGACAAATTATGGGTGATGTCATTAGGGTTCTCTCTTAATTCTGAAATCCTTCCTGAGAGGAGGCAGATAGAGCCAGTGAACACTGGATGATTTTGCTGGTATTAGAAGGAAAATCAAATGTAGGGGAAGGAAGAATAATTTAGAGCATGGATGGAAGTCATCATATAAGCACTCCCAATCAAGCCTAGCATCTTGCCCACTGTTGTTCCAGAGAGAGGGTTCAATGTAAGCATAGCAAAACTGAGGAATTGCTCGTGTTGCAAAATGAACCACGGTCTTTTTAATCATGCTGCTGAGCTGCATGAAATCCACAGACCCCATGTGGTGGCATCACCAGGCAAATCTTGATGCCTTATCTGAACCATTAACAGATTTCTCCAGCGGTGGGAGACAGTGTAAAGTACTGAGGTAAAGGAAAAGTTTAACAACTGTTGCATTATTTCTTTGGGGACATGATGTTCCAGCTTGCTCTGAAAGGATGCCTTCTGACATAACAAATTCTTGGCAGTAAAGCTGGTTTTCGTGGTGAAGAACTGTAATAAAGACTGTGGCAGAGCTTATTTGTCTATTTTGTGTAATAGCATGCATTAGCCCGTGTGAGGAAGGGAGAAGAGGGGGACCCTTGTGACAGCAGCACTGTGTTCAATGTGGCTGCTCCAGAGCGTGCTGTAGAAATGCAAACATGGGAAGACTTTTGAAAGAACAACCAGTACTTATTTACTTACTTGGTTAATGTCAGGAGTGTGCTTGGCTTCCATAACCATCTTCTGACTGTCTTGCATTTTCCCCTTTGATATACGTTTCATTTATATTTTGCAGAGGGGTGGGATGGTTACTGAGACATGGTATGTGAAGTGATGAAAATGATGAATATTAGAAGTATAGCTTTCTCTTTCTTCTTCAAGACACTCCTACACATATCAAAGTATTTGACCAGTGATTTTAAGTTACAGATGTTTCTTTGTCATATGGAGGGGGATGTACAGCTTTTTCTGCCCACAACTCTAAAACCATCCCAAATCTCACACTGTGCTGAATTGTGTGAACTTCTGCTAAAGAGAGCTTCGAGCCTGGGAATTGCATGGGCGTTGTGAGAAGGAAGAATGAACAGGAGGGAGTTCACTCAGAGTTTGAAGAAACTTTTCCCTCCTGCCTGCCTGCTGTAGGCTTGGACACTTGATGGCTTTGCACTTCCTATGGTCATATGTGCTGGTGTGAAGCACAGCTGCAAATAATCATGGGAGACAATGAAAAGCTATGGAAAAGTAAGACTTTCATATCTTAAGTCCTGAGGGGGTGTTTCAGCCTTACAGCCCCTTCTAAACTGTTGAAGTCAATACCACACTTACTTAGAGAACGCCTCCCATCCTTAGGGGTTATGGTGGTTGCATTTCAATGCTTACAGTCCTATTTGGGAATTTGGTAGTTTGTCATTGCTGCGCGGTGCAAAATTGTGTGTAGGGTAGATGCTGTGCATTAGTGCAGTTGCAGTCAGAGATGTGCAGCCGTAGCCCGGGGGCTGGGGCAGATGGAGGGCTGGTTTGGTTCAGGTGGGCTGTGCCCGGGCCAGCGCTCTCCATCTCTGGCCCTGCTATGTTGGTGCTGTCCTTCAACCTGGTGGTACTTGCTTCAGCCCATTCTAGTACCATTAGTGCTTGCTGCTTGCTTGAGAGACGCGTTGGAGAAGTAGTGAAGCCATACGCTGCTGTTAAATGGACAGTTGTTCTCCCCGTGTAAACCAGTGGTGTAGCCTTTTTGTTTGCAGGCACCAGAATATTATATGTTTGGCGATAAGCCGAGTTTTAATCTTGTAAAGTTGCTTTGCGCTAGAAACTCTAAAGTCAGGAGGACGCTGCCGAGTAAATCTTTTTGTTGTGCTTGTTCATAAATTGCTTTATCTTTCAGGGGGAACCAATTAGTAATAAAGTTACTCCTTATAGTCTGATATATAGTAGCAAGTTCTTAGGAAATATCGAATCCCTACAGTGTCAGTGATACAGACAGGTGTTGTACAAGGAATCATTTTAGAGGAGAAAACTGGGAGCATTTGAAATTTTAAAAAATTATCTGATAAAACACAAATCAAATAGATGTTAGTTAATGGTATTTAGAATCCTAATTTAATAATGTTGATTGCAAAATGCCTATTTGCTAAGACAGTAAAAATCTATTCTAGTTTACATGTGATAATTGGAGAAGAAATGCAGTACTTTGGGGAAGAAGTTAAACATTGATTGGACCCAGGAAGAATTCCCTTTCCTGCGGTACTTTGCAAACTGGAGTACATGTGAAAAATGGGAAGGAGAATGATTATGAGAGTGTGAAAACTGCAAAGTGGAACAGAGTAGAAATAAAAGTAGCTGTTGAGGGATCTGCCTTTATTAGCTACCCAGCTTGAATTTCATGGAGAAAGAGAAGTTTATCAAGCATCTTGGGTCAGGGCCATGCCTCCTTACATATTACTTTGTACAGACTATAGCATCATGGGGCCCTGGGTAAGACTAGACTGGCTGGATTCTTCTGTATCATAAAAATATATTATTACATGTAAAGTGACAATGCCACTTTCTCCTCTTGCTTTTTGCAAAGCTTTGATGGTACATTCCATGTCCTCGAAGCTGCTTCAAAAACCATGAGGGCATAGATTTAAGTAGGAAAAAAATTGAGACAATAATGACATTTCCTCTTTTAAATTTTAGAGCAGTATTTCTTTCAGTATTTATAGTCTTATAATCTTGGACAATTTATTGGAGAACTTCTGGTTGTGGTCAAATACGATATTTAAACAACGCTCTCCTCTCCTCCATTAGCCTGTCTGGTCTTTTTTCAGAATACAAGTAAGATTCCTTTGGGGGGGAGAAAAAAAAAATTATTACAGTTCAGATGTTTCCAGTTTATCACTAGATGCCTCCCAAATTGTACTGAACTTCTAACCCTGAGCTTAAAAATCTGTAATTTTATACACTGAATTCTGAGAGTGAATGCACACTCTCTCATCCCATCCCCATTGTGGCTGCCCTAGGCCCCTCCAGTTGGGTGTAGTAGTGTTTGTCAGGAGTAGCTGGATGCATTCCTTTGATTAGCTTCATTTGAGGGATCCCTGATATTTAATGATGCTGTGGGTTGTTTGGCTCCTCTCCTTTCGACTAGCAAAGAGATTTCCGCTGCCATTATCAGCCACACTGACTTCTCAGCACACTTCAGCATTTCTCATGTGCAAAGGCCACAGCTGTAGTTGAACGATGTGGTCGTAATCCAATAATAAGAGTCCTAAATATAACAATATAATTATAACCTCTTAAATTGAGAACAATATTGATGATCAGGGATACTAATCCTTGTACTTCATAGAAATAGAGCTCGACATGGGTTGTTGCAGTGTTATCCATGTTTTAAGATTTCAAATACTTGGCAAAACTTGTATGTGCTTGTGTAAAGATTTGACTTTGCTATACAGATGAGCATAATGGAAACAAAAAACACCAGAGAAATATGAATGATTACATTTATCAACAGAACAGAACACTTTGGATATTATTCTTGTAATTAACAAGTCTAAGTTGCCATAATAAGCCCTGATTATAAGTTGTCTAAGAGCAAGGACTGATTTTATTGAAAATATGTCCTATTAGACACTGCACCCAGTTCGGTCTTGAGTATCTTTAAATCGTGCTTGTAGCTAGTCTACGTGTATACTTTCTGTCTCTCTGTTTCCATTTTTAAATTTCATTTTCTTTTTTCAAGAAAACCCCTTTAAAATTTGGTCAGTGTGAAATTCTTTGTAAAGCAGAGCTGTTGATGAGCCATGTATGACCCACTCAGTCTTGATGTTTCTGCAATTTTCCAATGAACAAAATTGCCATTTATTGCCAACGTGGTCATACAGTTAACATATCCAAGTCTCGTAAGAGTTCGCGATCATGAAAAGAGAGTGTATCAGTAGGCATAGAAACAGCAGATGCTTCAGAGTTAGATTCCTTGAACTGGATTTGATTTTTAAATATGGAATTTGTAGTGACTTGGGTCAGTACCTCTTTCACCTCAAACTTCTGTTTCAACCCACTGCTGTCGCAAATACACTCTTTGCCTCCCAAGTTCTCACCTGGCATAATGCCATCTCCTCGGTCACTGATGGCTTTTCCTTTGACCGACCACAGGCCCTTCTCCTGGCAAGGACCTTAAAAAGAATGGAGTGACATGCAAGGTCTAAAACACACTTCTGTTTCAGTTCCTCATTTTGTGCGTCTCGTCTGGAGCCCAGTGTGATACCTTCCTTATTCACCTCACTGCTGGATGCTGTACCTCTGGTCTAGTAGCCAGGGTCTCGGCATTTGTAATACCTTCAGGAGAGGCTGAATTTGGATTACATTGCTGCTTCTCATGTTCACATCTTCTGAGTTCTTCCTTCTACAAAATTAACATGCTTTTCTGGATGTAGTAGTATATATCCAGTGGATATAAAGTGGTTTTTAAAAAATGTATTGTGTTTCCCTCTCATTGTCTAAAAATGTAGTTTTTAGTTAGCAGTACCTCTTGGCTAATGTTTTGACTATGAACAGTTGAATATTCCTAGAAAAAAATACATCTACCCTAAACTGCATATGGAAAACTTGTAATCTTATACTATATTTTATAAACACGCATGTTATGCTTGAAGGAATAATTGTTTGGATCTTCTCAGTCATTTTTAATGTTTGTTTTTCATACTTTCGGGATTGTCTTTGACTCAGAGATATACAGAGAGAGAGAGAGAGGAGAATTCTACAGAGTGAAGGACAAGTATGTTTCGCAGTTAGAGGGCTTTTAAAGCTTGGAATTGCGGATAACCAGCGCACAAAGTGAGTGCCCTGCTCTTTTGCAAATACTGCTGTAATCCAGGCATGTGGCAGTTCTTTGTTTCATTAATCCTGTACCCATTCATAAATCCGGGGCCTGCAATTAGTGTCGTGTGTGGGCCTCCCCCCAGTTTTAAATATATTGTAATTTTTTCCCAATCTGTAATGAAAGCTGCTTCTGATGTTTCTTTTGCCATCCTACCTGCAGTGCTCCCTCTGGGATAGGGCATTGCTTTTTCAGCGCCGGGCTGCCCACAGTAGGCATTTGCCATCTACTGCACTTAAAACATTCTGTTCTTTGCTCAGTCTTTTGGGACTGGTAACTGTGACATCTCTTTGTCACATGTGAAGCCCAGGAGTTGCGGAAGGCCCTGAAGCAGTGAGCATCCCTTCCGTGGGCAGAGGAGAATTGTCTTTGCCTCTCAGGTGGGGAAGCGGCTGGCTTGGCTTGCTCCCGGTTTCTGTGGTGATGTTTGGATTGAGGGACGTGGGGAGTTTCCAAATGCCCGTCTCCCACGTACGGGTTGTGGGGAATCCTAGGCTCTCCTAGTGTCCCCTCTTGTGCTCTGGCTCTCCTCAGGAGGAAACGCGAGTGCGTACCCCAAACAGGAGCTGCTGTGGTGGGGACGGTTGCCCGCGCTGGGCTGCCGGCAGTGTCTGTGCCCAGGCGCAGCTCTGGCTGAGATGGGAGACAGGGAGAAGTTTTCTGGTTGGTTGTTTTGCTCTGTGACAGAAACAAAGCTTGTATTTTTGTATGACTGAAATGAATAGATTAGTAGCCTACGAGCTCTAGATTAGTAAAGCCTAGGTGCAAATGCATAAGTCATAGCACGGTGTTTTAACTTACCAGGAACTCAGTTGAACGTGTAAGTTTGAAACACCTGTAGACTTGTGCAGTTTCAAAGGTGGTCTTTAAGAATAGTTGGCTTAAATTTAATGCATATTTAATGGTGAGCAGGGAGAAGACAGCCATGTGTTTTTTTTCTAAACATTTAATGTTTTAGTGGTCCCTTCTGTCATGCTAGTTTAGGTAAAAATGTTGCAAATAATAGTTTACAATCTGAAAAGGCATTGGATAATGCTACATATAGTTTAAATTTTTTTTTGTAATGACTTGTTAAATTCTGTGCTACAGTCCATTGCTTGAATTTGTATTTGTTAAGGCATAAAACCAATGGAGTTCAGGTAGGGATACTCTTTCTGTTCAGATTGAAAGATGAATTAGTTTGCCTTATTTAAAGAAAAAGAAAAGCCCCCAACCTGTCATTTGGTTTTTTAAGAAAGCTGTATATCTTTCCTTCTTGTGCAAAATTATTCCATGAATTGTCTCTATGTTACTGCTTTTCAGTAAATGCTGGGTTTACAGAACAAGGACTTGCCAAGGGAAGTTGTCAGTTTGCATCCTCATTCTGATTTACCAGGGGGGTATAAAAATATACTCCCTTGTCAAAGTTTCAGGTATGAGAGTTAAACCTGTAATGTTCATCATCTTTCACTAACTCCAAACTGAAAATGAGGATGCTAAGGACACAGGCTCTGTTATTTTCACTGTAGTTTTCCAATCTTAAGGAAAAATTCATTGCCACCAATTTGGGGAAGAATTTTCTACCTATTTGCTACTATTTTTAGAAATGTATCTTCTCATGTATATCTGACGAGCTGATTACAAATTTTAATTCAGATCGAGCCATAGAAAAAGTCTATTTTGATACTTTTTAGTCTCTTAGAGGCAGGAGGAAAGACTGAACTGCGTGCAGAGGAAGAGCAGATTGTGGGATCAGAACCTCAGGATACATTTCATGGAAAGGGTCATTTGAGTTTGAATTACCACAAGTGTGCATAACCTGTTTTGACACTGAATGACAGAGTGGTTTGTCGGTTAGGTTATCTTTTGAAACAAGCAGTTAGACACATGCAAATAAGACAGTACCTCAGAGAGATGATGAAGTCTGCAGTTGTGTTATTAGGAGATTGCAAGCATGGAAGATTTCCCTGGAGGGTAGTGCTCCATCTTGCAATCCTATTCCAGAAAATCATATGAGTAAAAAAATGAAATGAAACATTTGTCGATCAGTTTCTACTGTGCCGTTGTAATAAAAGGAATTAATTGCATAGAAATCTGCCCGGTTTCGTATCGTGAGCCATTAAAAATTGTTAATGATTTGATAAACTCTGACTTGGCCCAGATAAGGTAGAACTCAATGACAGTGTAGGGGGAAAAAAAAACAGCTCCAGTATGTTCTACTTGCAAGAGAAAGTTTTTTAATGTTAAAAGCACTGACTCTTCCAAACAGTTTCTTTTGGAGGAGCCTTCTTTTGTTACAGTTTTTTGTTTGTTCATTCCCACAAACGAGGTGGAGCTTGCTTTAAACTTAATGAAAAGACTTGCTGTTTTTCTCTTGGTGCACAGAATAGTCTGTCTGCGTACATAGCAGCTGAGGGGTGTGCCAGCTGACAAAGGTGTGCAAGGTATTAACATCTTAAGTGCTCTTCTAAGCCCCAATCAAACTGGCCAGGTAATGAGTGTACAGTGGGATCTGGAGAGCATTGCCAGCCTCTGTGGTTGATCAGCTCAGGTGGAAAGCATGCGGGGCAGGGGAGTGCTTCTTTAGTAGTTAGCGTCCTTGGAGGTCTGTGCTATTTCTGGAGCATAAGACAAGGAATCTTTCAAGGAAAAAAAAAAAGTTACATTATGTAGTGTTTCCTTTAAAGAGTAGGTCTAAAAGGAAGAGGAGTACCATCATATGGTTTTACTTTAAACTCTTTTATTATTGGAACAGCTATGGCTTTACATATACACAAAAAATCTTGGGGTTATTTTGGGTGAGGAGCAGAGGTGTTGAATATGAGACTATTACTTGTGTATTGACATCACAAAACCTGTTCGATATACTATGGGACCTTACACATCCAGAATATAATAAGGAAGCTGATTTTTTAACGGAGGCCACTGTTCTTGAAATATCCAGGACTGCTTGATCCTAGGCAACCTTAGTCGCACCCATGGCCAGGAACAGGGAATAGTGCATCAAACCAAGCTATTTGCTGGGATTCCTGGGGTATGTGAGTTGTGCGACATCCTCTCATATGAGGGCATCTGGGGGTAGAAGCAGAACAGAACCCAACAGCTAGAAAAATGTCTTACTATGTTGAGGCTGGCTGGATGCTGGATTTGCGAGAATATTGTAAAAGATGGAGTGCTCTTAAGAAAGCTGTGTTTTCCCCATTAGCTTCCATGGACCCCAGGCACCTGATGATTTTTGGTACATCTTGTCCTGTCCCAAGTTCAAGGGCATTATCAGCCAGGAACGCTGCCTGCTCCCTGCTGCTCCCCTCCTGTTGATCTGACCGCAGTGGTGGCCGGCTGGCTGCTGGCGAACAGGGCTGTCTGCTATGGCTCTGGGGACAAAAGGTGTGGGTGAGGAATGCTGGCGGCCTCTTTGTAGAAGTAGTATTATTATTTCCGATCTGTGCACAGTCTGGTTTACAAAAAGAATTGCGGCTTTTTAATTGAGAAATAGAATGACAGAAATAAATTACTTTAAAAGGATGTTCTATTTAGGGATGGAGGGGAAGTAATTGTAGCAAGCTATACTGAAAATGTCATGCAATCTATGGTTAAATTATTTTGTTCTTTCCTGGCTGTAGTTTTTACGAAATTGGTGAGTCAAGCAATTGTCTGTTATGTTTTTGTTGTCTTAAATATTTTTCTTACCCTACATGGACTATATGCATCAGTCTAGATTACATCTGAATGACAGAAATACATAGATAGCAGGAGGAGGAAGAGTAATGACTTTATTTAGAATTAACTGTCAGTAAGTGTTTATTAAGTGCATCTGTCATGTCTTATTCTGGATTTGTGTTGCTAGTCTCCTAGCTGGGAATTAATTTTTTCATACCTGATGACGTTGAGTATTTTAATGTTATTATTTGCATTCAGCAGTCTATGTAAGCAGCGGGGGACTTAAGTTCAGGAATATCAGAAGTACTTACTGCCTTCTTCTTTAGTCGTTTAGCAAAAGCACGTCTATGTCCTATTTTTAACACATTTTTAGATGAAATGTTTTATGTATTGTCAAGAATATTTTTTTTTTTCAAAAAATTAAATGTCATATATAGGACTGTGCTTGTAAAACAGGTCATGCAATTAACGTATCAGATGAAAAAATTGGGCTAAGAAGGACTGTGGGTGAAGATATGTACAAATATGGATAAATCAAGAAGGCTCATGTCAGATAATTCAAGATAATGGTATCTTGTGCGTGTGCAAACAGGTAAAGTGGATTCAGGAAGATTTGAGAGAAATTATTTCCTTTTGCAGCCTAAATTTAAATGTCTAAATGAGTTCTTATAGCACTGGGACTTGTAAATGGCTTTACTTTCAGGTGTCAGGCAGAGAAGAATACCTGATTTTTATTGCTGTTTGTTTGTTTGTTAGCAAGGATGAGTGTTGCCTAGCATGTAGGAGAGAGATGGTAGCATTTGGATGAATTGAGGGCTCCCACTGAAATGCCTTGGGAATATGCAGGACTCGTGCTCTTTGACATGTTCTGAAGCAATGGTAGCTAAGAAAGAGAGAAATTAAGATCTTCCCCTTGTGATGTACACTGACTATGCATGTATTGTGGTGTTTTACAGTGAAACATTACTTTTGATTAACAAGCAGTTCTAAGACCAAAGGCAGACTATTCATTATTTAAGTACAAAGTGAAAAACTATAAAAAATACAGTGGGGCACCCCATAAAGCAGCACGCTGTGTTGCTGACCTTAGTGAGTGTTCCTGTCGTCTTTTCTGTGCGTATGTGTGGCAACCAAGTCATTTTATGGATCAGTCTTTGTGGTTCTGATAATTCAGTTTTGCTTACTGGAGGGGAACCAATCTTAGAAGAATAAAAGCTTTAGTAGATCATTGCTCTTATTGAAAGTTTAACCATTTGTATTTTTTTTTGTTGGAGAATTAGGGAACAATTTTTAGCTCCTCACAAGCCAGTCAAGCACATCTGAGAACCGGGCTGTGTGGCAAGATGCAATATGTGATCAGTCCTGGATGACCGCTTTTGTTCTCTGTTAATATGTTGTAATAGAGTATATGACTGATTTGAGCAACTGTTTGATTAGAAATGGAAATGAATTGAAGGCATAGCTCCAAATACTTGATTAACCTAGACCTTGAAATGGCTTTGTTTTGGAGGCAGGAAATCAGGCAGCAGGCTCTGGTAGGACATAGTAGGAGGCTGCTGGAATTGGAGACCTGCTCCTGTGTCTTGGGCCTGGAGTATTTGATTTACAGAGTGTTTGCATGTGGTTTAGTTTTGGTGTGTGAATTCTAGAAGTTAAAACCATATGAAGATTGTGCTGGTGTGTTGCAGCAGGGACAGAGTGTGGGTGACGCTGGCCCAAGGGCCAAGCTAGGAGCGGCAGGCCAGCCTGGTGCTGGGGCATCCCTGCCTGCAGTGCCAATGTGTTCCTCACATGAGTCTCTTTGGAGGTGTGGCTACATCCTAAAAGGGGTGCGTGAGAACCAAAAATGCAACAAAACCAGTTTCAGAGAAACCTTATGCTATGATCTGGGGCTCAACAGTCAGATTGATCTTTTCTCCTCCATGTATCTATGGATTTTTCAGACATTTTGATTAGCAAGTAAAAATGTGCTTACTTCCTTGCAACCTAATGAGCAGGTGTCTTCGACATCAGGGATTGTTTGAAGATAACCATCAGAAAGGTGGTATCTCTCAAGAAGCAGCTAAATTAATACGTTCAGGTTTTTTGTCAAATCCTGCTAGTTGATAGCAGTCATATTGATCCATCGGAAGCTATTCAGACACAAATTTTAGATGGACCACTAAATACCCAAGAATCTTCCTTATCCCGTTGGCACAGCGATGCACACGCTGCAGAGCTTCCCCATACTGGTCTGGCCCTCTTAGGCAAAGATTGATGAGGAAGAGATGCCTGATGGATTATCTCACGTTCTGCAGGGCTCTTTGCTCCAGGCAAAAACATGTAGTCAGCTACATGTCATTAGACTGATAATCAAACTGAATAGCTAGAATAGGGGTGGCCCCCAAAGCGGGACCTGGTCCTGTACAACCCTGCACTCATCCATGTCCTGAGCAAATGTGTTGCCTGCACTTCTAGGATCCTTTTGTCACAATGGGCCTGTTTCTGCTCCCCGGTTACTCTGTTATGGGGAACGCACCCAGGTCTTGATTTTAGTGGGTTTTCATGCTCAGTAAGCATTTGTGTGCTGTGAATGACTCTGTATGGTTTCTGAACTGAGGTACACTGAGCTGGATCTGCTGCTGCAGTTGGGCCCAGTTTATGCATTTGCAGTGCTACTGCCTTGTTCTCTAGAGCTCTTTGCAGCTTGTTTTAGGGGCTAGCATGGTCTGTGAACTTTCAGGAGGCTCAGCAGCATATGAACGGTCTTGGAGTAGGAAAGATGTTGTAGTATGGCACTGCCATTTTGTGTGTCATTGCTTGGGGCACTGCAGTCGAGTGTCCTGTGAAGAGACCCATTCCTAGCTGAGGTTGTCTCCAGCAGCCCCTCCTCGTCATGCAGCCTCCCATAGCAGAAGTGTGCTGGCAGCGTGGTTAAGAGGTACTGGCAGCTGGTCACTCCGGGATGGATTGTGTTAAGCATATTCACACTGTCATTATTCCCTTAGAATTTCTCTCTGGCACAAATGCTTTCCTTTGTTCCTAGTCTCTTACAGTGCTGTAATTATTAACAGCATCTGCTGATAATGCTGCACCCAGAGAAGGATGCAAGCCTTCCTCCCCTCCATTGTTCCCTCTTCCCCTCTCCCCTCCATTGTTCCCTCTTCCCCTCTCCCCTCCCAGACGTAGTGGAGGCATTGCTAACATACCTGTTATTAGAGGCTGCCAGATCGGCATTCGTAGCGCAGTATACCACAAGAATTCAGGGCTCTGTTTGGGGCTCAGGAGCGGTTGGTATTGTCTACAGGTGGAAAAGCCATGGCTGCCTTACCTCTCCAAATCATTTTTGTAATGTTGAAATACTTCTCTTAAAGATAGGGCAAGTATCCTCCATTGGCTTAATTTTTGGTTCCAGCCCATTTTTACTTCCTGTGGCAGTACAAAATGTTGCTAACTTTTGTCTTCCCTTCTTGCATCCTGTTTCTGCAGGTCTTGATGATTGCCTACAGCAATATATAAAGAACTTTGAGAGAGAGAAGATTAGTGGCGACCAACTACTACGCATTACTCATCAAGAACTGGAAGATCTTGGAGTCACACGAATTGGCCATCAGGAGCTTATCTTGGAAGCAGTAGACTTGCTCTGTGCACTGGTAAACTTCTTGGGGCAAAATGGAGGGGGGTGTGAACCATGTTTCACAGTTTGTGTATTCAAATTTATAGTCCTAAAGGCTATCTAAGTAGTTCAAGAAACTCCTGAACATGTAATGTGTGAGCAATTTAGTGTTTTAAACCACAGGCAAGGTAAAGAGCAATATCTACTGGTAGGATGGTGCTTGTTAAATAAATTGGTATCAGAGATTTAAGGCTTGCATATTTGTCTTTATAGAAGAAAAGTTTATCTGAAATCACAAAAGAACTAGACTGGGTTTGGTTTGGAATGTAAAACAGTTATATATATAAATGCAGTAATTGAGTGCCGGTTGCCCTTTACAAACAAAATGTCCTGATATTAACCATGTCATTTTTCACTGATCCTTTCATGCAAGTTATGTTTTAGATGATTATTTGAGCTTGCTGAAACATAGCTGCTTGTATTTCACAATAGAAAGGATTAAATACTGAAATAATTATCTTATGTGTAAATAATACATACATCTTTGATGGAGCGTACAGAGGGATTTTGATAATGGTCTTTTCAGTCAGGTCACATCATGCATAACTGGGATTATCCCCTTGGTGAGGGGTGTGATGCTGACTTCACCCTTCTTACAAATTTTTTGTATGTGCCTGTAAAGATTAGTTAGTATAGATCGGGCACACTGTCTGCATTCTCCACTGTAGGAAGGATTGTGAACAGCTCTGCTAAGATGTACTTGACTACCTAAAGTGGTGTTTTGTGGATTTTTAATGCATACTACTTTTCCAAGCCTCAGAAGCAGCTTAAAGAGAGCGGAATCCCAGTAGAGGCAATCAAAGAGGGTAGGCTGAAAGGCTCTTCGGAAAGGCTTGTGGATTCTCAGTATGCAGCAGCTTTTCTGAATATCCTGTTGTTGCATCTTTAAGACATAGATGTGAGGGGTAATGAAGAGAAGGCAATGAGAAAAAGAAAAAAAGAAATGCAAAAGAAAAAGTAAACAAGGGGAGAAAAGCTTTTCCATACAGGAAGACTTTTGGTTTTAAACACATTTTAGATTCTCTTCTTTAGAGTAGTATTTCTAATAGTGTTGCAAAGTCGCTTAGTGCAATATGTAAACTCATTTTTTTTTTTTAATAATGGAAAGGATACAATTCTAAAAATACACCGCTACTGATATAGAAGGGAACATAGAGTGAGTTATTCACAAAGTACTTTTCTCAAGTACAGCACAAAAGGAAACAAGAAAGTAAATACTTTAATTAACTGAGACGAAACTTAAGTTAGGGTGAACGCTGATGACCATTCCTTCCAGGCTCACAGGGAGGTGGATTGTGACTCTTTCAAAAATAACCTATTTTCACAGAAAAAACCTTGCTTATTATCTCAAATTTGTTTTTTCCTGGGGTATGTGTTTATAGATGTTATCTTTAGGCAAACAAACACAACTTGTCTTTGTAGCTCCCTTATCTTAGGCAAAAGTGTATGGAACTAAGTTGAATATAAAATAAGGAATTTATAGCGGAGGCTAACACTGCATCATTAATTCATACATCAGGTCTCTGCCTTCCTGGTCCTTGTTGCACATATAGCATTGTCTGCTTTTCTGCGTTTGTCTTAAAGAAAACTTCATCACTGAAACACAATAGCACGTGTTCAGATCACAGCTTCTGATTTAAGCTGAGGTTTTTGCAGTCTCACAATTGGCTCCTGATGGCTCCTTAGGGATCAAAAATGTGATTGTTATATTGATTTTAGTGGACTTAATTTGAATTTATTGTTCACCAATCAGATAAACCTCTTAGGAAATTTAATTCAGAGACAGTCCTTTTGGCTATAATCCTTTTGGTCCTATACTTACAGGCTTTCATATTTATTTTTTTTTTAATTGCATCAGTAAGTATCTGTCCTGGTTAGTGCTTGCTCATTCTTCCGATTAGCCTCCAATGTTGACTGTATGTTTAGGAGAACTTTAAGCTTATGACTCTCCAAAGTAGGATAACCGCTGGTGTAGGTAGTCACTGTGCAAGGTTTTTATAATGAAAATTATCTGATTGTTTTTTCTGTTTCACTGGAGTGTGACAGGGGTTTCATGATAGAATTTGGCGTGAGTTACAAGTGTATGATCCAACTGAGTTAATGTCTATTTGGATGCTGGAGATCATGGGTGGCATGATGGGGTAGGAACAGTAATGTTAATTTTGCCTTGCAAGCATAATCTCTGATCGATTTTAAACTAATCATTAAAAAACGAAAGGATTGTCACTTTCGATTCTGCTCCCCATTCTCTGCGAGTTAATGAGTGACCACCTAAACAGTTTTTGCCATTAAGGACAACTGGGGGAGACAGAACCACCTCCCACTGTTCTTTCCTGCTCCCACTCTGCAGGCGAGAGTTTCCAAGGCAGAGTTGCTATCAATGAAGAAGGCTTCTGCAGTGTTGATAGCTGATGTGTTTTAAGAGCTGCTTTCTTCCTGCCCCCCTTCTCAGCATTTTTTGGGGGTAAACTTCCACTTGCAGTTTCTGCCCTGTCAGCTGTGGATATGGCAAACGGCAAACCAGCTGCTCGTGTTGTGTGCCTGTAGTTCAGCGGGCAACATTTTCTTCCTGGAGGAAAGTGGAGAGCCTGAACAAGCGTATTTGTCCAGTACGGAGAGAGCATGGGACCTCCTTAACCCAGGCAGAGGCTATTGAACAGTGCTAAATAGACAAACTGCTTGCCGCAATAATATTTGAGAACCAGCTATGATTGACAGCACTATTTAAAAGATGTTCTTTTATTGATTTTTGACAGAAGGTGAGTGGGTGGCTATGGTCTCTCACGGTATTCCCCTCCTGTCATAAGCACTTGCAGCAAATGGATCCTCCAGTGTTTGTGAGCTGATCGGAGAACAAATGGTAGCCTCTGCTGTCCGTCTTGGTAGAGTCTCTCTTGGCTGCCAGCCTGCCATACTGTGCTCTTGACAGGAGGGCAAGCATCCTGGGGGTGAGATTCACAGGTTTTCTTTTCCTGTGGTGCTTCAGAGGAGGAGGAATAAAGATTTTTCCCAGCTGCTACGGCTGTTACAGGTCACGCTCGCTGGTAATGGTGGGGGCGTACATACAGCATACCATCACTAACGCTGAACGTGCTCCAGGAGAGAGCGGACAATGTAACTAATGTGGTTTGTCTCTTCCCTCTCTCCTTCAGTCTCTAAAGGTGGGAGCATGTTCAATAGATTATCTTGCCTCAGAGCAGTTTTGTGTTTTATAAAATTCATGTGTCAGAAAGGGCAAGATAAATGAAATGTTCTCTGTGCTTAAAAGAGAGAAGTAGTGAGGTCTGTGATGGTATTTCGTTGCTGCTATGAGTTTGTTGCATGGTTTTCGATCAGTCCTTGAGAAACCACCATGACAGATATATGCTCGTAGAGTTGTTCTGTTACCAGCAAGGCATGTCTCTTGTCCTTCCCTTTCTCTTCAGACTGGGACATGAAACTGAGATCATGCTGTTGGCACCAAAAGGTAGATTCCTGCTTTATGTGGGCGTGCATGTTTATTCATATTGACAAAATCTCAAAAAATAATGGACATCTCAAAACTGGTTGAAAAATGGTAAGCTGAGAAACTGCATGTCCAGCAGTAGAGATACAGGAGAAACTGTACTGAGTTAGGTACCATGATACTCTTTCTTCAGGCTACTCCCAGGTAATAAAACATACACTTGTTCATCAGTTATAAAAATTACCACCCATCTAACTTCAACATGATCCTTTTCAGTACGTGTGTGGTGGTGAAGCTAGTCTAAGACTGCTTTACATTTCATCAATAAACAAACAACAGTGTAGCAGACCTTCATCCACACATAAAATGTGATGAGCTTTGTTTCTTTGACAGTTGCTTTAAGATCTGGCTGTGAGTGAGCAATGCCAAAAGAAAGTAAATAGAGGAAAGATGAGTGTGATGTTTATGGAAAGAGAAATGCGTACTGAAGAACCGATTACTTAGATAATGCCATCAGATCATTGTTACCAGTATTCAGGTTTGGAGTGCATCTGGAGGTCGTGTAGCTCCTGAAATACCTAACTGTGCTGCAGAAAGCAAAAAAATGCACGTAATTATTTTTCCATCATCTGTTTGTCAAGAGATGGAGTTTGATTTATCAAAACTGGGTATGACTGTATTTTGCTGAGTGTCCATCGACTCTAGATTTTATGTCTTCTTGGCATCATATTTTTCCCAGAAAATGCTACCCTTTGCCTCACTGCCTGGAGAATACGAAGACCAAAGACTGCACAGCCAAAGATTTCTTCTTCCATCTTTAAGGAAACGATCTAGTACCTGACATATCACCACAATGCCTTGATGCATGAGGATTTTTTTTTTTTTTTTTTTTTCGCTTCTCCAGAATATCGTGTACACTTTGTTTGCATGAAGATTAAATTAGTTTTGTTTGATTTTGAACTTTTTCAAATATTTTTTAAAAAGAGACCTTAAAGTGGGAATATCTTCTCAGAACAAAATAAGAATATTTAGAAAGCTTCACAAATAACTTTTGGATGTTTTAAAGTTTTCCTTAAACAAAGAACTTAGTGAAATCCTTGTGAATTTGCAAAATACTTTTTCAGGGACTCTGCATTTGTGTATAACAGAGTTTGGTTAAAAAACAAAACAGTTTTTGCTTTGTACAGTGTACTGGTTTTGGGACTGGTTTCATGCCAGCTATTTAAATCTGCTTTGGCTGCACAGGAATTTATTATACACTGTATATTTGAATCTGTAAAGCTAGAAGATTGCAACAGATGAAATAGTAGTATTATTTGGCAGAGAAAACATTGGTGTGCACTAACAGCATGAAATTACTTATCATTTACCACTAACACAAAACATTTATATGCAAATGAATGTAAAAAATAGACCTACTTTACCCATGAATGATTCGATTCCTCTTAAGAATTATGCCTTTTATCTTAATTTCATCTTTGTGCCATTTCTTGCACAGAAATCCTTTCCTTTGCCCTTATCACTAGTCAGATCTTAAAACTACTTTTGTCGGTAATAGTGAATATTAGACTTAATCACCATAGTGCTAAATGAAGAAGACTTCATTTTGGAATGGAGATTTGTATGTCCTGGAGTTGGGATTTATTGTTAATATTCTGCATGCTCATAGCAGAAAAATTACTTACCCTTTTTACTATTGCCCTTTGCAAGTTAAAGTTCTGCTTCTGTATCATCTGCCTTCCTCTCTTCAGCCTGAGGGAACTTAACAGCAGAGGGGGAAATCCTGAAGTCCATCACCAGATCGATAAAGCTAAGGAGCTAAAGGGTTTCTGATAGCTCGTATAGATCACATTGAAAATGTTTGTTGCTGTTAGTAGATCTTTTATACAGAACTGCAGTAAACCCTGTGGTGTGCCAAAGGCAGTAAATATGTCAGTATGCAAAGGGTGAATGTCCTTCCTCCCACCTGCCTCAAGAATCAGTTGTGGATCCTAGGTACTTTTCTTAGTTGTGTTCTTCTTGGGGCTGTTCAGAGTTTTGGGCAAGTATGAAATACATGCCCTAGTTCATCGAGTCATAGCATGGTTTGGGTTGGGAGGGACCTTTCAAGATCCAACCCTCTAGTTAAAAGCAGACTGGATAAAAAGGGCTGTTACAATGTAAAATGTTTTGAAGGGGTAGTGTGTTCATAACAATCTACTTGTTTTTCTTTCTTTCTTTTTTTTTTTTTTTTTAAATTCCTGATTAGCTGTTTAAGACTCTGAAATGCATATAACTGAGTATGTAACTGGTAGTTTGAATCCTAGAGAAATAAGAGCACTTGGCTGGCTAGGGACAAAATTATGAGACAGTAGAAGAACAAAAAAATAATGAGTACTTGGTCTTGCAGAGTCTGCTGATTGAATAAGAGTAAGAACAACAGTTTACATAATTGCTCTATTAGTGCTACAAAGCATGACCAGGGCTTGGCTTTTTCATGTGTTGCTTGATTGTGCTATAGAAAAAGAAGAACATTTTTCCGGAAAGGGGATGATGATGATTATGAATCTTTCCCGCATTCTGCGGGACTATAAGTATCATGCACCTGAGTTTTTTCTGACTGTAAACATTTAGGACAAACATTTACACTCTTTGAAACCATTGGCCTTTTAATCAGTATATGTTTAATAATTGCAGTAAATGATAAGTGTCATTTGAGCTATCTGGCTTTTTCTCCTTATCTACTTATTCTGTGTTGATGAAACAGATGTGTAAGGATCATGTGTTGTACACTTCTAAATTACCCCATATGTCACTGCTCTTTGAAGGAGAGATAACCTTAGTGTTGGCATTTTGTGATGCTGGAAGCAGGGCTGTTAGAAATGTATGTTGTAGGCAGATCTGATGAGGTATAAAGTTACATAAGACACCTTCCATATGACAAGCTCTGTTCTCAGTTGCTCGCAACTTTGGACTGGTAAGCTATTTTCCTCATGCTTTGTGGGATGTGTTCAGCCAAATGTTTTGGAGAATGAGGTTCAGATGCTTTTTGTTCATTTTTAAAAACAGCTTTGAAGATAAAGGTTGGAATTTTTGATGGTGAATTTTTGGCTACCCCAAATTTTAAGGCGTGGTTTTGAAATGGCTGCTATGTGCCATGGTATCCATGTGTTGCTGTTTTGATTATTAAATAAAAAACTTCCCCAGGCTTCCTGAGAACCGAGGACTGTATGAACCTTACTGTTTCCAGGTTGCTTGTTTAAAAGCAATAAATAATACATACATAAATGATGCTCAAGATTTAAATATGGAAGATGAAAGCACTGAAAAACAGTGAGGAGCAAAATTAAGCTTACCTGAGGTTATCTTAAATCCATTTCTTAGCAGTCATGTGCTATTCTTACCTAAAACCCCTGCATTCAGTCTGAATAAGTGGAAAAAGACTTTTTAAAAAGTTGCATGAGAGAGAAAACTTATGATTTCATCCTTGTGATTGTTATCCACATTGCTGAGAGGTATCAGGCATAACTGAGAAGTTACATTTCTTTACACATAATTTATTATACACTGAACATAATTTATTACACAGTAGAGCTATCTAGACTATAATATTTGTCTTTTCAAACAGTTACCATTTTTTTCCTTCTTTAAAAAAATGTTTGTGTGTGTGAGGACAAACATTTGCCAAAGAAAAATAAACCTTTACCTTCTGTAGTTTATACAGTCATGGTTGCCTTCTCCAGAGGAGCAGCAGATGTAAGCACAGCTATCTGCTCTGCCTGCCTGGGGAAACTGTTTTTATTTTCCATTTGCCCCCAAGCATGAGTGTTACAGTAGAATCTTCAGTTCCCATCTTATGTCTCTTCAGTAAGAGCTAGCACTGGTCACTGCATGCATTTTTGCTCTGCATGGTTTCCAGCAGCTTTCTAGGCTGGAGAGAAGAAACAGTTACTTACGGAGGTAGGCAGAAGGGCCATAGGCTTATTTCTCTGTTTTGGATTGTTTGTAGGAGTCAAACAATGTCATTGAACTTGATGTTTAACATCTTTGTCGATGACATGGACAGTGGTATTGAGTGCACCCTCAGCCAGTTTGCCGACAACACCAAGCTGTGTACGGTCGACACGCTGGAGGGAAGGGATGCCATCCAGAGGGACCATGACAGGCTGGAGAGCAGGGCACCTTTGAACCTCATGAAGTTCAACAAGGCCAAGTGCAAGGTCCTGCACATGGGTTGGGGCAATTCCAAGCACAAATACAGGCTGGGTGGAGAATGGATTGAGAGCAGCCCTGAGGAGAAGGACTTGGGGGTGTTGGTTGACGAGAGGCTTAACATGACCCAGCAGTGTGCGCTTGCAGCTCAGAAAGCTAGACGTACCCTGGGCTGCATCCAAAGCAGCGTGACCAGCAGGTCAAGGCAGGGCATTCTGCCTCTGTACTCTGCTCGTGAGACCCCCCTGCAGTACTGCCTTCAGCTCTGGGGTCCTCAGCACAAGAAGGACATGGACCTGTTGGAGCGAGTCCAAAGGAGGCCACGAAGATGATCCGAGGGCTGGAGCACCTCTCCTATGAGGACAGGCTGAGAGAGTTGGGGTTGTTCAGCCTGGAGAAGAGAAGGCTCCGGGCAGACCTCACAGCAGCCTTCCAGTGCCTAAAGGGGCCGACAGGGAAGCTGGGGAGGGACTTTTTACAAGGGCATGGAGTGATAGGACAAGGGGCGATGGCTTTAAACTGGAAGAGGGAAGATTTAGATGAGATGTAAGGAAGAAATTCTTCCTGGTGAGAGTGGTGAGGCACTGGCAGAGGTTGCCCAGAGAAGCTGTGAATGCCCCATCCCTGGAAGGGTTCAAGGCCAGGTTGGATGGGGCTTTGAGCAACCTGGTCTGGTGGAAGGTGTCCCTGCCCAGGGCAAGGGCGTTGGAACGAGATGATCTTTAAGGTCCCTTCCAACCAAAGTCCTGTGGCCTTTCTGCTTGGAGATGTAGAGGCATTCATGGTTGCATAAAAGTTGTGATCGAGACATCTGTTCTAAGGGATTTCCGAATTTGTTAATGGGACTGTGGCTATGTCTGTGTTGCATGTTCCAGCATGTTTACATCCAAACTTCTTTTGGTGTCTGAGCTTGGCTTTTTTAGTTAGCTGAGGTGTTTTTGCATTTGCAACAGGCAGCATAAAAATACCCTAAACTAAAGGTCTCAGCAGCTTCTAGACACCCTGTCTGAGCCAGCAGAGATAGTTAGCACTATATGAGTTAGGAACACTTTATTTTTTAAACTGTGCTAGCAGTGTGAGGTGCACTTCCCTGCCAGCAAGGGTTAAGTGAATTTAACACAGGAAAGAGATGAAATGAGCTCTGATTTTTAAATTTTTTTTTTCTTTTAATTGGAGGAAGGGGAGGGACAACTAATGAACATTGATCAAATTAATCCAAGAAAATTTCACTTTACTTCTAAAGTTTGGTTACTGAACTCTCTTCCTACCCTGTGGTGCCGGTGCAAGGATGGGCTGGCAGAGGGACTAGGCTGGCTCTCCTCACTGACAAAAAAAAGCAAAACTCAGTAGTGGCGATTAGAGCTGCTGCTTCTCAGCGTGTGAAGAAAAGAGCTACAATTCATCATTCACACTGTCATGTGAAGCTACAGAAAAGTAATTAGCAGGTAAAATGTCTATTAATAGCTCCCACCACCTTTGGTTCGAACACCTGCTGACAAGCTATTACTCTGTGTAGCCTAGCTTCATCAAGTTCTTGTTTTATGATTGCCAGAAGAGACTCCATTAGAGCCATTTCTGTTGAGGTGGGGTGTCTCTGAAGAGACTCTTGCACTGTGGCCTCTCGTTGAGAAAGCGGATGTGTAGACTTGCTTCGTTTCTTGTAATCTCTACAAGCGTGCAGAGATGTCTTTGTGGTTCTTTCGGTGACTGTGAATTTATTTTGGCTAATGAAAGCATAACTTGTGTTAGTGCCGGCTAAATGCAGACTAGGCGAAAACAAAGAATTGTCTCCTTTGCCTGCAATTATCTTCTTACGGTGCTTGAAAATAAATGTGGTACGTTTCTGAGAAAACCATTTGTTAATAGTATATTATCACATATAAAGTGTGATTAAACTTGGCAGTTATTATTTGAGTAAGCTTTTTTCCAATATTAGAACATGCAACTCTTTGTTTGTTTTTAATGTAGGCCAGAAATTTTAGTGATAAACAAGGTGGGGATTTTGTTAGCTTGACTGCTGCTTTAGGATCCTTCTACTTGAAGGCTTCAATAAACACAGCTGCCCAAAAATATATTCTGCCTGAAATTTCTCTCTGTATTTTCCATGCCTGGCTTTCTGTTTCATATTACAGGTGGAGGCTTTACTGAAATCAGTGCCATTCCTCACTTAAGACTGAATTTTATATGTAGCTTAGGCATTACATCTCTCTTTCTTGTTTTTTTTTTTATCTTAAAGAACACACACACACTTGATGAATATGTGTGAAAATAGACTTTGTTAACATTGTCTCTTTCTTTCCACATATCTGATGGTGAAAAGAGACATCTGAAAAAGAGCGTCTGTAAGTGGCTGTCACTTGAAATGTTAACAAGAGGCCACTAAGCTTTTATAGGACCTGATTTTCTGAAGAAGCATATACATAAACGCAGCCTGTTTTCCTGTTGTAGAATAAATTTTTGCGTATTGTTTCGCTCGGTCCCCAGTGTTCAATATTGCGGGTTTTCTTTTTGCTGATGATTTCCTTTCTGGTGGGATTGGAGGCCTGTACGTTGCCCGTCAGGGTTCCCGCTGTGGCGTGCAGGGCACAGCACCGCAGGCGGGCACTCCAGCCCCCACCTCTCTAAGTGGGTAGGGTACAGACAAGGTGACGAAGCAGGGGATGGAGAAAGAGAGGCCAGTGAAATAACTTGTGGTTGTTGAGGAGGGGTGTTGGGATCCAGCCTGGGCCTCAGCGCGGCCTCCCCCAGCTGTGGGCCCTGCGCACGGCCTGGCTGCGGAGGTGCGCCAGCGCCCAGGCCCGGCCAGCTCCTTCCCTGTGCCCACCCCAACTGTAGCTTACCTTGTGGGTTTGAAGGTGAGCGCGGAATTTGGATAATTGCACTCAGCTTCTTAGGAACAGCCCCCTGAATTACGTTCTTCAACATTTCAGTGTGTCAGAAAGAGGGAAACCCCGTGAGGAGCCCTGTGTCCAGCCTCCAGTTTGCAGTTGTTGCCCCCGTGTTTAGGGGAGGAGAGCACCATGTTGCGTGGGTGTCGTGGGGCTCGCTTGTGGTGGGGTTTGGTTTGGCCGATCTGTAAGATATTTTGTGTGAGGTATCTTTCATCCAGAATATCTTTAGTTTGTTTCTTTCCCTGTTGATTTTGCCAAAATGAGCTAGATGCTCAGGAAGCAGGATGAAATAAGAACAAACCTGGTATTTTTTTTCAACTTACTCCTATCCAGTCCTCAATCTCCATCATGCTCTCTCAGCCACAGAAACCACTGAAAACTGCAGCAAAAACAAATTAATTTTTATCTGATGTTTATCTCTTTACTTTGGACTGATTTAATAAGTTATTAGTTATGAGCTGTTTAGCTGCATAATAAAGTAAGTTTTACTTTTCCATCCCAATTTATTGTTTTCATCTTGTAATTTTTTATTTATAACCTAACTCTATCTGTTGCATAATTGCTATTGAATATTTACATGGTGGAAAAGTCACTGCCCAAATACACAGTTTGTCTAATTGGGAACTGAACGTGGTGGCAGAGGACAGCACCCATGCAGAAACTGTGTGGTTGAGAAACACGCCCACAAAGCCTTCCTTGCCCAAAATATGGACGTTCACAGAAGTTACAGTAGTGGTTTTTAAAGCACAACCATTAGCATATGGTCACTTCCCACTTAAACCGAGTCCCAAAGTGCATCCTCTGCTGCGGAAAGATGGCTGTTGTTCTTACACCTCCCTTGTGAAGTGTGTTTGGTTTACAAGTGCAAAGAGGGGCTGGCTGGCAGAGGGCAGACAAGCCGTGTGCTGAAGTCTCTCCCTTCCATGAGGATCTCCCATTTGCTTGGGAGTGAACGTTGTGGGAGGGCTGGGGGCTCACCAGGGCTAGCTTCACTGTCATGTTCCTGCAGTCCCTGTGTAATTAAAGAGGAGATTAAGTTCATTTAGTAGATGGTTTGGATTAGGAGCATGACAACTGCTGTAAATAATCATCCCCCATCCCTCATTTCCTATAGAAAAAGACTAAGGTAAATAAGCTTCAGTCGTCTTAAATTAGCATTGGCAAACATATCCCCTTCTCCCAGCTCTTCTCTTTGTGGACAGATTAGCATAGGGACCAAACCGGGGGCCAGGGAGGAGAGCTGGTGAGGTCAGGGGGTGTCGTTGGGAAGTAGATTTTTCTGTGTGCAGCTGAGAGGCTTTCTGCATCCTATTTGATCATCATTTGGGTAGGAAATGGTCCACCTTCAATAGTAAGTAGCCCTTTCCATCGTCAGCTGAAGAAGTTGTGAGCACCTGACGTTATAACCCTGTGATGTGGTTGAGGCGAGGAGCACCTTCAGAAGTCCCATCTTTCTCTTGGAGGAATAATAAGCTCAAGTCTACGCAATTCCTTATTCCTTTACAAAGGCAAAAAAAGATCTCTATTGAAACAACTCTTATTATTCTTTGCATTTGTGAGGAAAACAAATCTATTCTAGAAATAACAAATCACTGATGGTATTATATGGTAATTGAACATTAAATTAGGGCATTGTCTAGTGCTGTTTCAATAATGTTTGTATATTTGAAGGATTTTCAAGTACCATTTGTTAATATTTCTGTGTAATTATTTCTGTCTCTGCACAGCTGAGGAATGTAATTTAAGTTTAAGGGATTGACTCTTAAATGGAAGCACAGTTTATAACATCACTTTAAAAAGGCAACATAGACATTGAGCAGGGTAACACTGTGTTGTCTGGTCTGTGATTCTGGTGGTCCTTTACTGCTAACAAGAATAAAAATAGGGTAATGAACATGCTTCCTTCACTGAAACCAACAACAGCAATTTAGTGTCACACAGTGTCCATACTGCGTACTTCTGCAAGCCCTCTTGCCTAACAGGATCTGAGGAATTGGTGTGAGTACGGACATGAGGACATCAGATCTACTGAGAGAACCGTCTGATCTGCATCATTTTGTGATGTTTTTCTCAGTGCGCTTAAAACCAGCTAAAAGATCACTCATAATTTTGCTCTTCTTTTGTTCTATTTTTATGCACTTTAGAAACAGAACATGCCATATATTTAAAAACTAATGAGTGGGTGTATTTCTACTTTAATTATTAGGAATGGTTAAGTTTTGGGAGGAAGAGCAGTCTTGCTGTTCCTGGTACTTCATGTTCAGCTGCAAAACTAACTTTCTTTTCTTTGTCTTTTTTTCAATGCAGAACTATGGTTTGGAAACAGAAAATCTAAAAACCCTTTCTCACAAACTGAATGCATCTGCCAAAAATCTGCAGAATTTCATCACTGGAAGGAGGAGGAGTGGTCACTATGATGGAAGGACCAGCCGCAAATTACCGAATGATTTTCTGACATCAGTAGTGGATCTGATTGGAGCAGCTAAAAGTCTGCTGGCTTGGTTGGACAGGTAAAATCTCCCAAATGTGTCACAGGTAACCAGATCATGCACATGCACAAATCTCAACCTCTTTACAAAGTATGATGTAGACATTGAAATGGAAGCAGAATTAATTTACAAATTCTGAGAGGATGTTTGTAGCAATTTTTTTTGTTAAGTCAGCATGCAATTCAGATAGCATTTCAGTGCAGTACTTCTAAATGCACTGCAACTCTACACATATCTGGAAATACAATATAGCAACAGGATGACATCATTAGGTTATATATGTATTTTATTATTAATATAGAACAACACTTTGACCTGCGTAACTCAGATTCATTGCTTTGATAGTATCAGATTCACAAAACTGTGATCATACTTTACATTATATAGGTGTCAGTGTATACTTCCAGTGTGTGTGTGTATGTATGTGTGTGTAAACATGCATGTTGCATTTTGTTTTTTTAAATGGCAGTGAAATACCTCTGAAACTGTAGATGCAATTGGAACTGTCTTATACTTTTACCTCTGTTACCTAGGAAGTATGTGGGACCAGGACTTAAGTGCTCTCCTTTACTATATCTGTAGTGACATTTTTCTAGTAACAACAACAGTAATATGCAGGTATTTGAGATGATCATTGAAACTCCTGAAGAAGTTAAAATTAGTCTACCTGTATGTCTTTCTAAGATGCATCACAGTGCATTTTTATGAGCAAAAATCAAATGCTTATCTTGATTTAAAGGTCTGTCTTATTTAGGATCCAGCAGCTGAAGTTTTTTTCAGAGTATGATCTTTGTGTAATTCTTAGAATCCAACAGAATTATTTGGATTTACTGCTGTGGGTTCTGTTGTGTTTCATTTTTCTGAGGAAAACTGGCTTCTGTCTCATACATGATTTCCATATGAAAGGTTTAGGTGAGGCATGAATCTTTTCCATTTCTTAAGCTGAACTGCAAACTCTTGTTCACTAGATTGCAGCTACCACTGCTGCTTCTTTTCTCCTCCCTTTCTAGCCTTTTGCCAAGTTTCAAAACCAGAGTACCTAAAGTTGGGCTCCTAAATTTCTATTTAGGTGTTTAACATGAGATGCACAGAGAAACAATATGATCTCATGGAAAGACTTTAGTATTAAGACTTGAAAAATTGGGAATGTATTGAGACTTGAAAAATTGGGAATGTATTTGTAGCTCTGCTTCTAGCCTGTTGTTCCTTGGAAGACCTGTAGGCTTCACTTTTTCTCGCTGCGAATAATTTTTGGCAGAGATCAGCATATCATTCTGGGCTTTAAAACAGAAGGAAGAGTAGAAAACCATATTCTTTTGCATAAGTAGATCAGTATTTGCCACTGCTTTCTATTTTGAAATAACCTTGATTGATTTTTCTCATTGGAATTGTGGCTAATGGATAAAGATTGTTAGTTACATAGTTGAGATTTATTTATTTTTTTAAATAGTGTGGTATTAAAAAGTAAACTTTCACATATAGGTATGTTTAACACATTGAAAAAAAAATGTGGGTTTGGCATCTTAATATGAATTTAGTAGTTGAACTTCAGGAAGAAAGTAGTCGTTGATGCAAGGAAACATCTGCATCTGAGCATTAATGTGTCACTGTAGTACAGTGCACTGAGCCCAAATTATGCACTTCTAGTATTAAAGTGCAGTCTGTAAAATTTGTTTGTAGCTCAGAAGTCTGTTGAGAATTACCTCTTAGTAAAATTATGTTTATAAAGGCAGCTATACTGTATTTGTCAGATATAACTCTGTTAGCAGGTTTTAGTGTTGATGGGGGAAGAACTCTAAAATAATTTCTAAAAACATGCATATCAATTCTACTCCCAGTAAAATATGAAATGACTTTTGCATTTATCTGAAATGATAGCTGATCAGACCCAGGAGTTCCAAGAAGTTAAAAATTAGGGCAGCCATGGTGGTAGCCTGCTTTTTTAGCAATGCTGTCTTTAGTGTCCAAATAAGGCTTCCTAGAAGTGATATTTTAAGTTCATTCAGATTTCTGGGAAGGTCCTGTTGAAGATCTGTGTAGCTTAAACACCTAGTTCTAGCAGATGTTTTCTGTAATATTTTAAGACTTTTCTGATCTATGAGTCTGTAGCTATTTTGGTTAGGTTTGTTCTTCCTTCTTTGTGAAGCCCCCAAATTAGGATGAAGGCCGGCCAATGACTGTGTGTTTCTCAGGAAGTGGGAACATCTGGAGAGCAATAGGATTCTGCTTATTATATTCCTTCTTAGAAGCTACTGGGGCCACTAGGGGGAGATAGAAAGATTTTAAAAACAAAGTATTTAAAGTCAGAACATGGATTTTATTTTATTCTACACAGCTGTTACTATTAAATCTGGACCCCAAGTCTTAGTTTGGTTGGTTGGTTTCTGACACCAGTTCCATCTCTGGGGTGTGAGAGAGGAGAGAGCAAACTATTAGGGAGGAATAAAGTGGCTATTAGGGTTATCCACCCCATTGTAACAGACATACTAGACTGCCCCTATGCAGTGTTTTTCAGGTTGCATCTGGAAAAAGCAGCTAGCAGCAACTCCAACTTGCAATGATGTGTTTTTTTTATGTGTGGAATCGTGATGACTCCATAGAACTTGTGCTTCACTTGCAGATCTCTTTTTACAATGTTTCTGTGGGACACTTACAATCTATAAGGACCACGTTAGCCCAGGCACAATTATCAAAAGGAGTGCAAGAGTTGTGATTTGCTGAGTTACTTCCACTATGGCCAATCCAAGGACGCTCTTTGTTCCAGGTCTCTGCCTGGAGCAGTCATACCTCCAGATGTATGTCAGAGATTGAGTTTTACTGAAAATTAGGGTAGCTTTTATTGCCAGGCTTTAAAAGTCTTCTGGTTTAGTTTAATTTAGGAACTAGAAAACTTAGTAGAGAATTCCAGCTATTTTCAGAAGAGGTTGGCTGATGATTTTGAGGAACATGGAATAGGTCTCCAATAACATCCTGTAAAGAAACTGTCATCACACTAATAGATTATGTCCTTAAACTTTTTAGACTGATTTTAACTTCCTGTTACACAAAATCTATCCTCTCTTCCAGAAGGATTAAAAAAAAAAGTTTTGCCTTAATAATGTTTTATTTTCATTTTTTTTTAAATTCTTCCAAGCCAGTTTGCTGACGAGATTGGTGCTTTCTTGGAAGTCTTTTGTGAAAGTATGGTGCATTTCCACTTCACACTTAACATAGCTCTTAGGCTGATGGAAAACCACACTTTAGGCTATAGCAACAAACAACTTACCTGATGCTCAAAGCAACTTGGCATCGAAATGTCTCCAGTGATACCTCTCAGGAGATAGAGAATAATTTATACAGTCATCCAGGTGTTCTAGACTTCCAGTTAGATCATTGGTGTTCTTTTCAGTCTTTATTCCTCTAATTCATGAAAGTTGGATTCTCTGGAATAGTAATATATGCCACCTTTCTGAGTCCTTCTTCTTTGATGTGTCAGGTTCCTAGAAATTATTCTGCCTTGATGGTGTTTATGGTGTGACTGTTTCGTAGTTTTAAGTAAAGAGGAATATTGTTTGCAAGCCCATAACTTCTTATTTGCAAAGAAAGTGTTACTGGGTTAGAGTCTCCTTTGTGAGAGCCTTCATACAGTCCTGTCAGCTGTGCTTGGTTATTGCTTATCCTGACAGGGTAAACCTGGTTTGCACACAAGATGGTGGGGGAAAACAAATGAAAACCCAAACGAAAAGAAACCAAAGAGTTTAGCGATTCTTTACTCACCGCACAAATAATGCACTTTATGTCAGTTGCTTTTCAGTCCTAAAGCTGTGACTCTTATGCTTCATTTGTGCATTTCCCTTTATGCTTGTTTGAATGGTATGCCAAACCTGTCAGGAAGTGCTGCCTAGGAATGCTATGGCTGTACCACATTGTGCTACTGGAACAGCTGTGAAGGTTTAATGGAGCACTCATTTAAAGAATTCCTTTATCCAGTGTGAATTTGACTGCTTCCTCCCTGATTCTACGTAAAGCAGTTCCCTTAGAAATACAAATAAAATGTTTGTTTCGTGAAAGTCTGAAACTATGAATCTTGGATGGATTTGGCACAAATATATATGCAACAATATCGTGCATTCAGACTTTTATTTGAGCTTAATGTGTTACCTTTTAAAGACTGAGTTATATTACTGATTTGGTTACCTCTCTCTTTAAAGCTTTTGGACTATTATCTTTAATCAAGCTGCTCTAAGGATGTTTTCCCTTGTTAGGATGCTAGAATAAGTAAGATACTGGTTTTAAACCCCTCACAATGTCTATTGTTATAAAATAGCTCAGTACTAAAACTAGTGGTGAGATATTGATTAACATTTATTTTGGGGCAATGCTTGTACTAACAGCAGTCTGTCTTTGTCCGGATTGCAACTTTTAAAAGTGAAATAGTTACTTCTGTGTATCATTTGCCCCAACCAAATATTATATGAAGAAGACAGGTGAGGAGGCTAAAGCATATGAGGCTGAAAATGTTGATAGTGTTGAAATACCAAGTGTATGCATCTCCTTCACAGTACACATATTTTAAAAAATTGTTTGGGAAGGATTTTCCTTCATGTGCAATCAGTAGTTGTGAGTATTATTAGCTGTTGAATCATATGATTTCTTAATTCTGTGAGGCAATTAGCTGTGCTATATTGATGTAGCTGTTTTTTCTACCAGTCCTTCAGGGTGGCTTAATTAATTAATGTTAGATAATACAATTTCTTTTTCATTCTGAAATATGCTGATCCTGCTAAAGATTTTAATTAGGTCTCAGTTCATAAAAGTGTATACATATATGCATGTGTGTTACAGCCTGGATTACACCTGTATAAACAAATTCATGTTGCAGAGGAGCTTTATTATTTATCTCAAATACTAGTTTAAAAAATCTGAAAAGAACCAGTATTCTGTCATGCCTGGTGTTAGGGAAACCTTATTTCCTCTAGATTAGGGTCTTGAAGTTGATTTACCTTAAGGTTAGGAGGAAAAAAAAAAAAGTAAGCACCAATTGTAAGGTTTTTTTGAATGAGGCATTTAGAAGCTCTTCATCTTGCTGGAATCTGTGGTGCCTAATAAGGTGCAGGCTCACAATGTGGGTTTGCACAGTGGAAAAATTAAGAGGCTCCCACTTTGCCAACTGTATGCATGATTGCAAAACATGTAAGAACTTAATTATCCTTGAAACCTATTACCCACCTATTTGTGGAAGTGGTTTGAAAATGGCTAATGGCTTCAAATGTTGGAAAGGAGAAGGCAGGAGAAAAGGTGAGAAGGAGAGCAAAACCAGCCTGCAGATGTGTGCAGAAGCATTGATGCGATTGCATAAATCTACTTTCCTTAAGATATCAGATGTGGAAGGGGGAAGCTAGCAGAGATCTGGAAGAGGAGATGAATGGAAAGGGCATGTGATCAGGTAGGTGCACTGGGGGCTACAAAGGGGTTTTCATGTGGGTGTTGCAAAGGAACAGAATCACAGGGAGGTTTTGAAGGAAGAACAAATAAACTACAAGGGAAACTGAGTAAAAAAGGTTCTATGAATAGGGAAATGTATATTGGAAAAGGTATCGGCAATGACTGAGAAGGGAGACAATGGGACACTGAGGTCAGTGTCACAGCAGGAAGTGGGGCAATGTATGGGCTCAGTCCAAGGCAGTTCTTTAGTTCTCGTTTAACTTAAAGATCACTGAATTGGACAGCACATGTGTTGAAAATTGCAGTTGTTCTCGGGGGCTTTTCTTCACTGGAGCCATAGGAGGTACCTGAGATTTGAAGGTCGAAGGGACTGCAAAAGATGTGGCTTTGAAAGAAAAGAGTAGAAATTGGAAGCTGATAGAAATGGCTCAGCCAAGCCAAGGAAATAATTTTTAAAAAGTAGAGAGAAGTGGTCTAGTTAAACAAGGAATTCCTTTTACTTGGTGTGTTTCTGATGCCTTGAAGGAAAGTGTTTTAGCAGCCAATTGAAAAATTATAGTGTATGTAGGCTTTATTTGCATTTACACATATTGTTTTGTCTGTTCAGTCAATAATATTGTGCTGTATTAAAATTACAATCAGTGGATATATTATCAATGAAGAGGTGTTTTGTCTGATTGGTGTTTCACGTGGTGTCTTTTATGAAATCCAGTCAGTGATCCTACAATGAAGTTTCTGTTGATATTTTGATTGAAACTGCTGTCATCTTGTTATAGGAAGCCTTGCGGGACTTTCACTGTTGAAACTGAGGCTTGGGATGTAGTACCAAAACACATTTCCTTTGGTAGTAAATATTTAAAGAGGCCCTTAGTATTTCCTCAGCTGCTTATGCAGTAGTGGCTGTGTAGTTGTGCGTGCAGATTGTCTCCAGGGAAGTGGTCTGAACTGGGGAGGGGGAGGAAAGGGCATTGCAGTTTTACTGGTCCAATTTGCAGCAATACCCCAGAGAGGCATCAGCAGAAACTGGTGTGAAGGAGTTGGTTCATAGGCTACAGAGACCTACAGGGGATGCAGCTTGAGGACTCCTTATGTTTTCTGCAGGAGCAAAGTCCACATAACATGGACCTGTCTTCTTATCTTTCCAAGCTGTGAAGCACTCTTCAAAATATTACATATTAGTTATTGATTTTTAGTAGTCTTCTCCCTCCTGCTGGCACCCTTGCTGCCTGCTTCACATGCTGTTTCCAGTAAATCTTGACTGTAGAAATTGCACTATAACAAAAACGAGTAATGTCTCAGTCCCTTTGCCTGCTCTTTAATGTCAACAAAATTTATTTGGGGCACTTCTAATGATCTTCACTAAGAGCAATAATGGTAAAAATGTCATTATTTTCCTCATGAACCGTGAAACCAAACTAAATTGTAAAAATACAAGGGAGGATGATGCAGTATTAGAAGCCAAAGCCTACCATGCGATTTTATTTAGAGAAATGCTGGAGGCTTTGAAATGTCAAATAGATTCCAGTTGTGTAATTTGAAGATCAAATTGTATTAACATCTATACTTAAAGTAAAATAATACCGTTTGCTGGCTTGATTCCATTCATCTTCAATAAAAGTGAATTCATAAATGAACATGACCTTTTTAAGTCAAGGTTTCAGGTAGACTTCAGAACGTCGACAGTTACAGTTTTGAAAGGAAAAAATCAGTGGTTTTGAACATCTTGGCTAATATACTTTTAAAAACACAGTTATGGTTCATAACCAAGCAGTTCAGTTACCTTTTATCCTTTAATAAGCTCAAATGTCTCCTGAACTTCAGTAATAATCTGTGCATGTGTCTATGGGTAGACCTGCTGTAGTGTGTACCTACTGTACAGTTGCCATATACTGCATAAAACTTGGACTTCGAGTTGTGATTGTACATCTATGTCAAAGAGCTTTTGTAAGGCACCTTTTGGAACTTACCCACTTGCTGTCTACTAAGTCCTTGCTGTCTTGTTGCTTTTATGTTTCTTAAACTCTGCCTAGCTTCCAATTTCTGTACCTTTATTTTAAAATGAGTGTACTGCTTTTCTCCCTGGAAAACACGGGCAGAGGGTCTATGTTGTTGCATGATATATTGCATCAAAATAAAACTGCTAGACTTTAGTCTGCACTGCAAAGTTCATCCTATTTTATGAACCATCAGGGCTGGATTAGGGGCCCTGTAGAAGAAACAGGGCATTAGAAGAACGAGGTGGAGATAAGGCTGTTCACATGGATTTATTAATGGACAGTTCCAAATCTGCCTGCACTAAAATTTCAGTAATTCTACATATAGAAAAGAAATTTGGAAACCTATTAAGAACCAGTAGAGCTATATTTGTAGTTATCACTTGGACATGCTTATAGCAGAGCTCTTTGTACTGGAAACTTGTCTCTAGGCTTAAATGAGGAAGGCATAATACCAACCAGCACTGTAAAACTCTTAAAGGTATATATGAATGTGTATGCTCTAAGAAGTGATGAGAGAAGGCAGTTGGGGAAGGGACTAGTCACCTATCTAAATTTGAAGGCAACTGCACTTAAAGTATTGTTTAGAGATCTTGGCACATTGCATGGTCTATTGTTAGTTTATTCAGACATTACAATCCTTGTGGTTCTTTGCCACCTTTTTTTTTTTTTTTTTTAAAAAAAAATAATGTTTGAAGCAGGTATATTAGGGAGAAGTGTCATCTTTGTGATGGTAATAACGCCCATAAAAACCTTACTTGCCACACTGATGAAGTCAAAATCTTGACACCTCTTGGAGAGAATACCAGTCCTGTCTAGTGTTTGACTACTTCTTGAATATAGAAAATAGGCCAAATTTATAGTCTAACACAGACTTGTAGTACAGAAATCAGATGACTGCGAGCCTCACTAACCATTTTAGCAGCGCCTCTAGAAAGCAAGCAAGCTTTCTAGGTAGGCAAGCATTTTGAACATTCTGAAGTTTTAAGGTGTAGGATACATGTAGGTGATGTCTCTAAATGCTGGATTACACTTTTCATTTCACTGAGCGTTTCCGATTGTAGCACAGTGTGGGGGGATGTTATGTTGCCAGTTTAGCCTTTGCAGCTGCTTCCGAGTGTTGATGCATCTCTGGCTCTAAATGCTATCCTCCCCTTTGGATAAAGATTTTACTTCTTCTGAGTCCCTCCGGTACTTTTACCAGATATTAGATCAGGCCCCACGAATCCCAGTGAATCAGCCAAATGCTTTTCTGGTCTGATTCACATCTGGACACCATTCATATCACAGGTGGAAGCGGTGCCTCTGATTGCCTTTCTGAGGGTATTCCCAAACAAATGCAGAAGGCAAGGTGGGTTTTTCTGGGGGAATAAAGGCAGTCCAGAAGTGAAGTGGAAGGCTGTGAGAAATAATGCTTTTATAAATGGAATTTCTTAAAGAGGAACTTAAAAACTGCAAAACCATGGAGAGGTGAGAATTTTCCATGGATATGTATGCTGTATTTTACAATTTTAGCAGTACATTTTGGATATTCTGTGTCATTTTAATATCTCTGGAAACAATGTGTATTAAGTACGTTGTGCACCTGTGAAGCAAGTGTATATATGCTAGTGCTATTCAGCATTTGTTTTCTTCTTTTTTTTTAGATCACCTTTTGCTGCTGTCACAGATTACTCAGTAACAAGAAATAATGTCATACAGCTCTGTCTGGAACTAACAACGATAGTACAACAGGTACGAGACCATCCGCTTAGCAATTTATTTTTTCCTGAATTGTAAATGGCCATTGCCTTCTCCACACAATTTTGTGTTACACTGTATATATCATTGCCTAACAAAAATAAGGGAATACTAGTACTTAGTAAATGTTTTATAAAAATTCTGCTTCCTGGTTTTATACTACTAGTTTGGGTTTTGCTGTGTATACGCCTCTGCGTATTTCAGTAGTTAAGATTAATCTTGGGTTCTCTAGTCTAATATCATCACTATAAATTTGTGAAATCTACTTGGTAATTTGCATATTTAATTTCTTGTGTTTTGTCTTTAATTTTTAATTGTCGGGTTCAAAAGGTTTGTATATATTGGATTTTAGTCATCTACTCTTTCATGCAATTCGTATCGTCTGGACATCTGTTAAGATGACACGTGTTCCCATGAGGCTAGAATATTTTAAATATATTTTTGTACATCCTACCTTCAAGAAATCCAGAAGTAGGTACTGAGAAGCACTGGCTTAACGGGCTTCATTTGGGAGTGCAATATAGAGAACCTTCCTCACCCTCCTTTTGCTTCTCTGTGTGTGGTTTAGGTCTGTCCCTGTCTTTTTTCCTGTTGTTCTGCTGAAACTGAAAAGCCTCTTTTGCTGCAGGTTCAAACTAATGTTGATATCAAATTCTGTAGAAATAACCTAGCAAGTTAAAGTAGTTCTATTTGGTTGAGCATCATCGTTTACCCTGGTGCCTGCATTTCTGAAAGCGGTCTGCTCCTGATGGCCGCGAAGGGCCTTGGTGCCACCTTACCCCATCCGTTGGCCTTGCGGCGCAGCAGTGCCCATCATGTGGAGGGAGGAGGGCCTGGAGAGGGTCGCCTCTCCTGGCGGCTCAGCAACAGCAGAGGGAAGGGACCACTGCTGCTAAGCAGAAGTTCAAGGGAGTATTTGCACTTGAGAAGGTGGAGTGAAGATAAAGGGAGAGAGTGGGGTAGGTAGGAGCACTGAGGAGACTTTTTCTGGTTTTCAGAAGCATTGCCCCAAACTGAGCAAAGCTTCTCCTGTGGCCTCTTGGCATGACTTTGTATGATGATACCCTCCCTTTTACAAAAGAAAGACATTTTTCTCTGACTCTTTGATAAATTTGTGCAACACTGATGATTAGTTGGGTTTGCCTCCCATCTGAGTTGGAGAAGAGCAGCATTGCTAGTTGCATGTGTTCAAGATTGGGAAATGAAACTGTCTTATTTTCCTGTATTATTAATAATAATTTTCCCTCATTTTTGTGTGGGATTTTTGATGTGGAAATGGAGAGTGGGCTGTTCCCTCAGCCCCCAGGCCACACAGCGAGGGTGTCTGTTTGCTTCCCAGGCCTGCCAGCCAAGGGGTACCCTGCCAGTCCTGTCGCTCAGCCGCCCCATGCTCCCCACTGCGCTTCTCCCCATCGCCCTGCCTCAAACTGGGACAGAGATGCTGGTGGTGGCGGCTGTGGAAGAAGAGCCTAAGCCTTCGTTTTCTTGGCTGCCTTTTGCGCAATGTGTGTTTTTTACCTGTTGTCCTGTGGCTTGTCGTGCCCTTGTTGAGCTGTGAGAAGGGGTCAGTACTCTGGGAAAAGGAGGCACAGAGGACACCCCTTCCACTTGACCAAACTGATCATTTTCCACAGAAGCAGCTGTGCATCACTGTCTAGTTTTTCAATTGAGGGGAAGAGCCACCTGATCTGTTTTCATGTGTCCACTATTAGTGAGAAAGAGGGTAAAATATCAACCACCGCAGTATATCCCAGGAATTAGCTCAATATCAGTTCATTTTCTTACAAATTCATCCCTATCCATGATACTGCTGATTTGCTATGGTGTAGGTAAATATTTCTCTATGTATATTTTTCAGTGTGAATGAGAGCAAATGTTACTATCTAATACCTTTGGAGAACAGCAGTTTTATCTTCATAGAATCATAGAATCATTTGGGCTGGAAGGGACCTTTAGAGGTCATCTAGTCCAACCCCCTGCGGTGAGCAGGGACATCTCATCTTCGCCAAAACTGACATGATTCCTCAATCAGGAAGCAGTTCAGTAAATGAATCCATACTTTGAAGTCAAAAGGAGCATTTATGTGCCTAAATTTAAGCATGCTCTGAAATTGAATTGGGCTGTAGTCAGAAGAATGATAATGAAAAATTCCATTAGTAGTCCCAAACACATGTGGTTTGATCTCTACTTAAAACAAATGCATTCCAACGTAGCATTTCAAAATGACTTCGCTGAGCTTTTCTTTTATATGATCAGTGAACACACTGAAAATCCTCATTGCGCTTTCTTAAGGCTGTAAATTGAATCTTTCAGTATCCCCTTATCAGATGTTTTTTCTGTCTCGGAATCTGTTTTCTTTTGTATGCAAAGTACTTTATATTACTTCACTAACTTACAATAATTTATAATTTAATGAAAAAATATCTTTTTGTTTGTGAAAGACCTACAGAAGGTGATGCTACAATTGTTCTTGTAACAGTAGCTAATAACAGATTTTTATAAAGTTTAGTGTTTTCTTTAAAAAATACATAGTCTGTACATTTTCTTATACCTTTTACTTTTTTGTTTAAGACATTCATACAATTTAAAAATATAACACTAGTATTCATCTCAGTAGCTGAGCACCGGCAGGACTGAAAACTGGGGGTTTTTTTTGTGTTGTTTAAGTTACAGTCAATGTTCAGATTTATTAACCAGAAATGATTCTTTACTCAAGATGGAGGGAAAAAAAGCTGAAATTAAGCTGGCTTACTTTAATTATTTTTGCATGTTTTGAAGCTAATTGTGATGTCACTGTTTCTTCATAGAATTAAGTGTTGTTGGGTTCCTCCTCCGCCTTGTTTATCAGTGCTAAATGGATAATGAAGAAAAAAAAGACACGAGTTATGGCGTTCTCTTACAAGTATGAAGTCCAAGAAAATCTATTGAGTGTCTGTGCTTTAACCTTTAAATAATTAGAAAAGTTGGAGTTGTTATGCCTACTTAGAGATAGACTTTGGAATAAAATGCAGAATGGCACATACTTTCTTTTAACCATTTCATTTTCTATGTGCATGGCACATTGCCCAGAACCCAACTAACGGGCCAGCGTGCAGTAGATATTTGCCAGTGGAAGCAGGTCCCTTGGAGCACTGCAAGTTATTATTGTAACCTGCTTTGCATTCGCACGAATCATCTGCTTCTATGCAGCTGTTTTATTTTGGCTTAGGGATTTTTTTTTTTCCTCCCCTTGGGACTTTAGGATATTGTTTCATAGGCACTTCCTGCAGGTTTTCACTTTTAATACCATCCTCCTTGCTGATGGCTTATTTAATTCAGGGCTTGCATTCTTGTTTCATTTTTATAATCAACTCTTCCCTTGCAGCAGAGCACTGGAGGGAAAAAAGAGGATTTAAATGACAAACAAATCCATGAGACTATCATGATTTTTGCTACCGTTCCCTTGCACTCTCTGCCTTTCTCTCCTACACTTACCTACCTCCCCACAGAAATCAGAGGCTGAGCATTATCTGTACTCTTTGCTTACACTGCAGTAAGTGAAAAAGACCTGTTCTTTCTTGATGGTGCAAGATAGGTGTTAAAGGGATATATATGGGTGTACAGGTTGAGGGGGCGGGGGGTGGAGATTGTTTTGGATTGTGCTTTTTTCTCTTTTGGTTCATTCATGAATTTAGGTTTGTGTCAGCAGAATTATTCCTCTCACAAATGCACATAAGGAAGAACATGAGTGACTCCTTGGCTTTATGGCGTTCATGAACGTCTTGCCTATTGGTTTAGTTAGTTGAGGTGTTCAGCTTCAGATGGTGCCAGGAACTGGTCCTTTTAAGTGTGCTTGTTTTGTTTTAGAAAGGTAGCAGTAGCTACAATGATAAGATTTATTGCTTTCTTAGGCAATCTGTAGGTCACTTTTATTATCATTCTCGATGCTCATATTCCTCAGGAACCCATTAAGGTTTCACTAAAGAAACTTTCTTCTTTGGAATTAAAACCCTGGAAATCTTGGGAATATCAAATTTTGGGAATCTAATTTTATATTGACTTTGTAAGTTATTAGACATTTGAAGAAAACTTTACTGCTGAACACTGTAGTTCTTATTGCTGTTTAGTAGGGATCAGTAGTAGCACTCGTTACATGTTTTTTACTTTCCTTAATCAGCTTTCACAATGATTCGATGTGTTTATTTAGTTTTAAAATCACTGATATTTATCTCACAGCTTTAAAGTCATGTGGGATTTACTTAGCAAGATGCTCCAGCAGAAGCATAGCTGTAGGCCTGTAAATACTCTTTTATAAAGCCTCACTGCAATTACTTCTCTGCCTAAACACCTTTTTGAAGGGAGACTATGCAGTGGAAGCAATTCTGTGTAACAGGCGTGGCGATGAACAGTCACTTGGCTGATATCTGGCTTGCACTGTTGTCACAGAATGTACTTCTGATATCATCTGTCTCACAGCAACATTTGGAGGTAAACTCAGATTTTTGGATAACACGGGGTAAGAACCTGAGTGACGTACTTTGGGAGGTAGTGGCCAGGATGGAAGATAGCTAGGAAAGACCAAGACAAATCATCCACAAATATTCTTTATGGACATACAGGCACCTGGGATTTTGAGCTAAAAACCCAAATATAGAGCAGTGCCCTGGGCACTGCCTAAGCTGAGTGATTTGGAGCTTATTCCCCATTTAAAGGTGTTTGAGATTCGAAAAAACAAGTGTCCATATACTCCATGCCCCGACGGACTTGCTTCGCATGCTAGAGGGGTAATCTTTGTTGGGCTTCTATCATTGCTATTTTTCAGATTAAAGATGTTGAAAAACATCGCAAATTATTTCTTGAGTAATGCACTATTTTTGTATAACATCGCATTTTTCTATAATCAATTGACTGTAACTTAGGTGACGAATGTCTCAGATGTCTCACTGAGAAACTAAGTACCGTCTTGTTTTCCAGTTTAAAGGATAAAAAGGGAATTTACTTTCTTAGCCACCTGTCCCAACTCAGAATCCAAGTGCAATAATATAAAATGGCTCTATTCATTTGTTAAGGACAATATTAAATATATGAATAGAGAAGAATAATTAATATCCTTAGTACTATTGTTACAAAGTATCTCTCATATAATAATTTCTATCACAATTCCTCACTTTTGTTTTTAAGTCCTAGTTATTAAGGACTTTTAAGCTATATTTAGTGAGTCTGTAAACTTTTGAATTTTAGGTCATACCAAGTAGCTAATTACCTCAGGTATCTTTAGCTAATAAACTGGCTCTAATAGTTTAGTGGTGTGAATGTTTGATTGGTTCCTCGTTAAAGCTGCTTTATGCTTCCAGATTGTTGGGATTTTCAAAGCAACACGTGCTTGATGGAGAGAGTTACGTATTAAATTTTAAAGTTTTCAATTTAAATTTTCAACATTATTCCTTCCACCCCAACTTTTCAAATGCTTGCAGGAAAATCTTTGTTAGCCTACTGTGGTAATAATCGCCTCCCTCCGTGCTTTTTTTTTTAATAAAAATACTTCATGGTGAGGAGGCCACATTCTTGGAATTTAAAAAATATATATGCATAGCACGCTGTTTATACAAAATACCCCATTTCTGGTAAGTGTACGTGTAGGAAGTCAGTGTGCAAGTGAGTAGCTAAGTAGATATGGTGAAAAGTTAGAACAAAAAAGCCCCCCTTGAAAACAATGTGCAGGCAATATCTGCCTGTAGTACACGGAATCCAAGAGAGCGTTATAACTCACTGCAGGCGACACTGGCAGAAATTTAAACTCACCTTGTATTCTTCAAACAGGGTTTTCTGTTGCATAAGGTTCAAAGCAGTGCTCAGGAGTGGCATTTCACGATATGTATTATCCTGTGCAGTTGTCTTCTTCACACTCAGAAGTCAATGTATAAGGTAAAATAGAATTTAAAGGATTGTTGGAAATATGAAACTGTTTTTTGTTTACAAGAAGCTATATCAAAGTAGTTTCAATTTATGCTCTTCAGCAATGTTTTTTTCATAGTAGAGTAGCTTATTTCTCTGTAGCAGACTTTTATGGAAAATTTCAGATGTAATTTAATGTAATGTAAAAAGTACCTAAGGTGCTTAACACTTATGGCTTTTTCTGGTTCTGGTAGTTTATTTCTGGTACTTTATTATACTTTTTTTTCCCTTGAAATGGCTTATTTGTAGATATATTGTTGTCTTTTGATTTTAAGTTTTGAAGTCCTTTTTGAAATGGGATTAGGCACGGAATAGCTCAATGGTTAAAACATCAATATAGGGATATGAACCACTGCTAGAAATAATTTGATGCCTCATTAGTTGTCATTGAGATATATGCTGTCAAGAGGTTTATTTTTTTTTTTCCTAAACTTGTGTGGTCTGTGATGTGATGTTTTCAAAGTAGCTTATGAAGCCACTGCATGTTTTAATAAAAACCCACCCTGTAAAGTCCTGTGGATTTGTTAGCTGTGTCTTCTTTTCCATTGTTGGAGAAAGGAGTTTCTTTTCCTTGTGAGTGGAAGAAAAAAAGAAAAAAAGGAAAAACAAAACAAAACAAAAAACAACCCCAAAAGACTGCTGAGTACATAGTAGCTTAGTGACAGAAAGCAAAAATAGGTTGGTGTTGGCTTGTTTGGTTTTTTGTTTGGTTGGTTTTCTTCCAGATTAATGATTGACAGCCTCTCAACATGGGGGGGAAAAATGAAACACAAAGCAGAATAATTTGTGGAAAAGAGAATCGTCTTTTTGATGGGACATATGCTGATAAATTAGTACAGCTGTTAAATTTTTCCAAGAAAAGGAGCCTGAGTGGGTCAAGTTGACAGTGAAAGAGCCAGGGACTGTTGTTAATTCATGCACTCATAGAAACACTAGCAGAAAGTAGAAGAAAGTTGGTGGAAACTGGGATAAAGTGTAGACAGAGGGGAAAAATGTGTTTTAGTATCTCGTATGTTTCCTTTAAATAAAACCTTTTTTTCTTAGACTGATTGTTTTGGGCACTGTGTCAGTGCGTGTGGAGTGGCACCACAGTTTCCATGTGAATAGAGGCAGACAGATGATATGCCATGCTTCCTGTGTAATTCTTTATAAATGCTAAATTTAATCATTAATGATGATGGATTAAGATTACATTGGTCATATCAGCAGAAGTGAAGACTGAGACTGTGCGTTTCTTTTACTTTGGAAACTGATTTCCCTTTCCAGAGACAGCACAGTGTCTGTAACCAGGTGCAGCAAAGCAAGGTTTCACTTCAGTATAGTGCATAGCATTACAGGAAGTGTGTTTTTCTAAGAGGCTAGCAGAAGCCTTGAGCATGAAAAAATGTAGGGTCAATCTTTATTTCAGGAATCTAATGTGAGGTACATGTGCGTTTGCTTAAATCCATTAAAAATACATCAAGAATTTCAGATGATCCAATATGAAACATTCAAGTCATAGCTGAGCCTGAAATGCCATCTACGTAAACAGCATCAGTTTTCCTCAAGTTCAAATAATTTTATTTCCTCTGTTGACAGAATAACCACGTAGGCACTATATGAAACATGAAATATTTTGCTGCAATTGTATTTTATAAACCAGAGCTATTATTCATGACAGTACTAGAGGAAAAGCAGAAGTGAAAAATTAAGAAGTTATTTACCTCTAAGTGGTCTTGGAAGTGACATTGGAAACTTCGGAACTGCACAACATGACATGCTACAAACTTATTTTGCATATCAGTAATAAAATATTTAGTTTTGAATGCATGACGCTTATTTTTCTGAATTAGAGGTGTGGAAAAAAGAATGTTTTGACTTTGTTTTTTCTCCTTTCGATGGAAGATTTTTGCCTCATTTCCACCCTCTCATCTGCTGATAGTTTCAGTGGATTTTATTTTTACCTGCTGAGAATGTTGCTGTGTAGAGAAATCACCCTAAGAGCTGAAATACAATTTAGACATAAGCACTTAGATTCTAGCAGAATATGTGAGCAAGTATCAATGTGACTTTAGTCAGTGCTAAAATACTTGCTATGGTTTCTGACCTAATGGTATACCAGCTCATTTTGGAAACGGCATAGCAGGAAGAAGTGTTACTCTCTATATGCAAATTAAGAACTAATCTGCGACAAGATCCCAAAGGAAAGCAAGATGATATCTTTTACAGAAAAGAGAGTGGAGATAATTGGCAATGGAAAATGACTTCAGAAAGATAGAAGAAAAGAGCTTAGTGTACGTGTTGCATCTCTCTTAATCCAGTGAGCAATTTTTCCCAGTAGTTGCTTGATCTGTGGGTGATTTATGTAAGTTGTGCTAAATTTTTACATGAAGTATTCTGTTACTATGGTGATAGGTGCCACTCCATGCAGATAGCTTAAATAAAATTAAGGCAATTCTTTCTACTTGGTAAGCTGGGTAATTGCTATTAGTTTGTACCTAAGGGTTATGAACTTACAGAACTGCAGGTTCATTAAATATTCAGGGACAGGCTCTAGACGTTTTGAAGCGTTTGTGTAGGTTGCATAGGAAATGTCCTTTTAGGTAGCACTTATTAAATAGCTTGCGTTATATTTTTCACAATAGAGATTTTTTTCCTCTGCCCTTAGTATCTTCAATGGTGTGTGCTCACCATTCCGTTCTCTCCCATCTCTGTTGGTTCTTATGTATGTTTCTGATGGGGGAGAACCGAGTGGGTTGCTGCAGATACAGATGAGCTCTGGCTTCAGCATGGAGGGACAGGGAATAATAATAGAGTGAGGATGCCATAGACCCAGTGGCAAGAAGCTGCAGGCATTGAATAATCGTAGCATAAGTGGGAAAGAAAGAAAATATTTCTGAATGGTGGTGGGAAGAAAATCGACAGGATTTGTGTGGGAAGTGAAGAGGAGTTGCAAATGGCACCCAGGTTGTGAGCTTGTGGGACATAAGGTGGTGGAGTGGAAAGAAGGGGGGAGCAGGGAGGATTTGGGAAGAAAAGTGATTTCAGCTTTTCAGCATACTGTGTTAGGGCTGGTGGCAAATATCCAGAAGGAGATTCTGAACTGCGAATGTGAACAGAAGGGATGAGAGCTCTGTGACTCATCCGCACAGAGATGATAATTAAAGCAGCATGATTTTAGGAGGCTGCTGAGCAATAGGAAAGAGGTTGCAGAAAAGGGGAGAGTTGAGGATAGAGTCCCTGGGACTGTGGCAGTTGGAAGGAGGAGAAACAACCATGACGGGGGAATCTTTTGGAGCAGCTCAGTAGGAAGAAAGTCAGGGAAAGCATATATTTGGGACGTCCACTTAGAAATACAGTATAGGTTTTTAGCAATGGCTGTGTGATTTTAAAAATTCATTTTGTATGGCAGCAGCCAAGGATGACCCATGCAAGCACTGGGTTGTTGTGTAGCTTAAGAGGAGCTTGCTATTGCATTCTAAGTAGTCAGACAGGAAGACAGGAAAAAGCTATTTCCTCTTCCGTTCCAAACTTTTGTAATTATCAGTGTCCCCGAGGCCCACAAGTTTTGTATCCAAAGTCCTGCTAGACCTCTCAAAATCTAAGATGTAGTAAAGCACCTCAGGAAACCTCTGCCTGTGTCATGCTCTTAATTCTTTGCCTGTTGCCAGAGGAGAATGTTACGTGCTTGCTCGCTTCTGTATCTTTGAGGGTATTTAAGAGTTTTTTGTTTCTTGTTTTTGTGAAGGGGGATTGGAGGGGAGGGGTTTGAATGGAGCTGTGTATCTGCCAATTTATATTTTGTTATTCCAGTAATTACCCAGACATACCTGTAAATCACACTCTGAGCAGAGTTTCCCAATATCCTTCAGTTTTCTGATCGTCATGCTCTATAGAAGACAGCATTTTGTCATAGCCTATATTATATCGATCAAGTGTATTGTTTCAAAGCTGTCATTGTTTAATCCTACTATAAGCTGTATTAGATATATTTTTCCATGCATTTTCTAAGTAGTAGAGGGCTAAATTAACTCAACCTATCTTATGCTTGTACCCGTTGGGAAGTTATGAACCATTGTCTTGGTCTGAGAAAAGTAATGAAGAATAATAATAAATGAAGGTACTATGAAAGCTATGAAACTTTTGCCTTCTTCATATGTTGGCAAAGCTTGAGACTTTGTCATCGTTGTTGAGAACTTTTGTGAGAACCTTCAGTGATGACTTCTGTGAACCACAGTGTTGTGGCTCTCTTGCAATAGCTGAATTGGGCAGAATTCAAACCAAATGAGCCTTTCTAGAGGCCATGGCATAAATTCCCTAGAGCTAGTGGGCTTGAACAGGCTCAGAGTGGGCTCCTTGAAGCCAGAACAACTTATTTTTGATGGTGCAGTGCTGAGGCTGAAGGGACTGGGAATTATGATCTGAGCATTCTCAAGTTAATTATTTTTTTTTATTGTTTCTAAGTAGCAAGACCCACAGACCATCCATTTGACATATACTGGTATTAAAGGACTCAGTTACAATTTTAATCAATTTGAGAAGCAAAGGGATTTAAAGGATGGCTTGGCTTAATTCCAACCAATGGCTTGTGAGATCTTATGCCAAAGGTTTGGCAATGCATGAAAGTCTGAACCCTCTTTTAGTAATCACGTAATTCATTAGTTTTGTTACAAATAGAGAACTGGAGTTACATAGTTTAGAACATTTTGCATGAATTCAAAATAATGGTGACAGCAGTTCTATCAGACATCTGTTTTTAAGCCGTACATAAAATATAGCTGTTACCCCCTTAAAACTAGATGTGGAACATGTGTGGGATTGCTCATGAAAGATGCATTTACCAGGCAATTTCACTGCTGCTTTTAAAATTGTGTTCCTAACCTTACTTACATTCTATCAGCAAAATACTGGTAAAAACAGTGCAAGATACACAAACACACGCATGTAGATTGCCTTCATGTAAATTCAGTTGGACTGCAGAGGAAAACAAATGAAAAAAAAGCAGTGAAGAAGCTCCACGAGAAGCAGCTTGAAAGCTTCCTGGAGAACGAACACTGTCATGGCAAGCTCTTGTTCTTCGCAGGTTGCTCCAGTTGACTCCACTTCTGTAGCACCAGCCAGCCTGCTTTTGAGCAATGCTACTGTTGTATGAATTCACAAAGGACCTTTTTGGGTTAGCATGTTACCGGAGAATCAGGAGATCTGGTTTTTGTTCTTGAAGTCATGTAACCTGCTTCTGTATCAAGGAAATTTCCTTGCCTTGGTGGAAAAAAAACATTAGGGTGACTAAATATACATGAGCAACTAAGGCATTCTGCTGAACAAGAAAATACAGTGAAAGAAGTCTGCCCTTGCTTGAGCTCTCTGGTAACTAGAAATGCTGAAATATTGCTGATTTGTTGCTGAAAGAAGTAATAAACATATTTCTGCAATTCCCTTAACTGTATGTATATATTTTATTTTCTGAGCTAGCATAACTTAATTTCAGAATAAAGTCATGGAGGTGACATGAACTTAAGACTGCCAAGAAGAGTGCAGTGCAGCAGCTGCCTAGAATATGTGGCAAACCCATGAATAATAGTAGTAGTAGTAATAATGATTGTATGTTTCAAGATTATAGCCTGCAAGTACCCTGAGAGGAGAAGTGTTTGACAGGTAATTGCAATAGGTAATTTGACAGGTTGCCAACTCGGACTTGTAAACTGGATCATATATATGCAGAAATAGAAGTGTTTTCTGCTGAATATTATCCCATGGTTATAGTACTGGAGAACTGCATGAACATTTTTTCCCTGTGGGATGTATCAGCAGTAGGATGAGTTGGCGGGTCTTCTAGATTGCAGTACTTCACATTTTGAGTTGGGATTTAATCAGCTTGGGTGCGAAGAAAAGGACTAAAGAATAAGAAAAGTGCTGGTATAATTAACTGACTCAATTCCCCACTTCTGTGACATACTAAGACAAAAGAAGGCACTAATAGTGAGGGGAGAAGAATATAAAATGGAAAAATAAAGCATCATAAGCATTGCTTTTGAAAAATAAAATCCACAAATATATCCACAACATATATGTTGCCTCGTGTAAGAATTGTTCTAGCTATGTCTGGGGCAGGGTGGGGTGAGATGTATATGTTTTGCATCATTGTCACTAGTCAGTGCTGTCTAATTCAGTGGGTTTAATTTAAATATCTTTAGTAATTATTACTTATGACATTACGATAGGATCTTTGCAGATAAAACTTGTGATTTTTGTAGAAATAATGCAGAATTGTGGTTATGAAGGTGAGGAGTTGTGGAAGAAATGCGAGTGATGCCTCTCTGTTGCAGTGTAGCATAGGTCTTGCTAGTCTTAAAAACAGGTTTTAAAATTATACTGGGATTGAAAGTGCAGAAGAACCCTCTCTCCAATTGTTGTGGTTTGTTCTTGATCCTCTTATCTTCCTCCCTTACTGCATTTTTTTTTTCTTCCTGTTTTGGACCTCATGTTTCCCTTTTTTCAGGATCTTAGGCTCATGCAAAGGTCACTTGCCATTTTTGATGCATGAGGCAGAGCCAGAAAGAGTGACCATTAAAATCTGATATTAGTAATTAAGTTGTTCCATCATATTCCCCCTTTATTTCTCTTTCTTTATGGATGATACTGTCCCATTTTCCTCTGAAACTGCTAGTGGCCAATATTTGACTACATCTTCAGGAAGTATAAATTAACACAGAACTGCTTTTTTACTTTATTAGTAATCTACTTTATTAATCTTTTAGAAAATAATGCACATTTAGAAGATAACCTTATGCTCTTTCAGCTGAAGTTTTTTTGGTCGGTTAGATGAAGATCATACAGCCTAGCTTTAGTTATAGTTTGTCAGTGAATATATGTGTGAAGTTCACAGAAAAAAACAGATAAAAGTAAAATATCTCCTCTTTGCTGTATCTGTGTATTTCCGTTCAGGGGTAATCACAGTATTGTTTCACTAAGTGAATAGCAAATCGCTAGCTTGTGGAGAAGTAAAGCTTGGTTGCAGATTTTTTGTGTGTTCCTGCTTTTCTCAAGTAGAAAAAAGTTTATGTTAAACTCACGATGATCTGTTTCTTACCTTAATTGCAGTGTTTTGATACTGTGGTTAAACAGATATTTAAGATCTTTCATGAGTAAGATATGGGCTTGTAGTCTAGGTATGGAAGGAAGAGATGTTCTCCAGCAGTGGGTGGTATGCTATTAAGAATACAAATTTATTTTTAATTGCATAGTTAGTGACTCTTTTTATAGTTCTCAAGTGCTTTAAGCTCTTTTAGTCGAAATGAAATGGGTATGAAAAAACAATAATTGTAAATGGTAAAGGCCCCCAGTAATAAGCATTCAGCTTATCATTCTACCTAGGGGATGTTTGAAGAGGGTGGGCACAGTTATCCTCAGCACTTGCTTAAAGATAAAGCACGAAGCAGTGGAGTGACTTTAAAAATCTAAGGGGAAATAAACTGTTTGCTCTGAAAGGAAGTGACATGTAGGTTTTGCTCTTGGGATCATTCAGAAGCAGTCTCAGCCCTCATCTCTAGGGGTGGCTGCAGGAAGTTAAAACGAGCTCGCTACGATGCAGGGATCAGCTTGGTGACCTTTCTTAGGTTTCTTTGAATCCTAGACTTCAGGGCTGCTCTGGGCTATGCCAGCATGGATCTTTGCATTCCTACACATTTCCCTGAGTTCTTGATTGAATTATATTTAGTTGGATGTCATTCATATATAGAAGTAGTATATTTTGGAACTGTTTTTTTACCTGAGCTCTCCTCCAGTTTTTCTCTCTTTCATGGTTTACTGAACTGTTACTTTTTCTCTTGCCTGAATGTGAAGATGTAGCATCAACAAATAGCTGTCCGCTATGAAATGAACTCATTTAGCAATTCCTCTTCCCAGACACCTGCCCCTATACATAGACTGGATGCCCAAGAAGTTTTCCACCAGCTTTGCTGTCTTTTGTAGGTTCAGAAATATTTTATTTTCTTATATATACTCTTGGTTTGTCAGAAATAAGCATATTTCTTTAGCTTCCTTCATGATTGTGTGGAAAAGTCTAATTTCAAGGATGTAGCAGTGTTTTTCTGTTATTTGCTGGTTTCTTGGTTGTAATAAGCCTCTGCAGGGCTTAAGAACCCACAATCCTTCTTCCCTTAGTAGTGAGACTTCTCGAACAGTATCCTCTTTAAGCTGAATGTCTAAACTTACAGTAAACTCTTCCTATTACCAATGAAATAATTATGTTTGCTTAAAAGCACTTTTTTCTTCAATATAAATGTTGCAATCCCTTCCTGCTATTTTTGCAAAATGATTCATAAGAAACCATGCAGAACATAGATGCATCCAGATTGAAAATGTTACATGCCCTCCCACATATAACAATGAAATGTGTATTTTGCTACTAAGATTGCAAATACTTCATTGATGTCTGCATATAATTAAACATGTTAGATTTTCTTTCTGGCTATACTTACTTACTGGCAAATGTTTCCTGAACACCATCCTGAATGCCAACAGCTGTTATTAGGTACTCCCCTGATCAACCTGCTGCTTCTGTATAGGTTGCTTTATATAAAGCTTAAGAACAGACTGGCTTTTCTTGCCTGAGTAACACTAGAAGCGTTTCCTGGATTAAAAGTTCATGTTTGTGGTTGGTTTGTTTGCTTGTTTTTTAAAACAGTTGCATATAGCAAAGTTGTTTTTCTAACAGGATAAACTGATTTAAAAATGAGACTTAAAACATGAAAACTTAGTCAAATTTTTCATGTGGGTTATTAAGTAAGCTATGAAGCATCCATTCTAAGCAGAGCTTGCACTAATTGCCATAAAGCCGCAGCATCTGAT
>NW_009595204.1:18384-34747 GCF_000690535.1 Cariama cristata | reverse complement strand
GAAAGAGTGGTTCTTTCACCAATGTTGGTTGTATTTCATGTGCTCTCTGCCTTAGTAATTCCATTTCTCTATATCCGCTGAGATTTTGACCTGTCAGAAAAACTTTCACGGCCCCCAGGTTCCCATCTGTTAGTCTTGCTTGTAGAAACTGCCTCACATGCTACGTAAGGTGACAACAAAGAGCGTGCAGTCCCCAGCAGGCCGTGTGCCGTAAGATGGTCCAACTCCAGTTTCCTGTGCGTTTTGTATTCTGCGTTTGTCTTCCCTCCCATTGCATGGAGTGTTGTAAACAACCAGTGATTGCCTCCTCTTCCTCCTCCCAGGGTTTTCCTTCTCTTCTTTGGCAGGGTATGCACAAGTGTCAGTTCAGCTCAGCTCCACAGGAATTGTTCGGCTTAGTTTTCCTTCAGCGTTGCTGAAGGCTATTGCAGGTACCTCTGTTTTTCAGGGTTAGCACTAGAAGCAGGTCATTTTTGTCCATGGTCAGGGACTGGTGCTTGAAGCCACTTGTCTGGCATACATGTGACTAGCTGGTATGTGACAAAAGGATGTAAAGCAGAGGAAGACTTACCTGTCTTGAGGAAGGAAGCAGTAAGAGCTAGTGAATAGATATAAACATTTACCAGTATTTCCTTTATGTGGTGGCTTCATGCTTTGGTTACCTGAATCTTTCCATTCTGTTTGAGACTATATGACGTCTTTTGTTTCATTCTAAAGACTTTTCAATTAAGTTTTATTCTTTTTAAAGATAAATCTAGGAAGGGTGAATGATTGGATCAATTTAACCTGCCTTTTCTGCTTTATTCTTTCAGGATTGCACAGTATATGAAACAGAGAATAAAATTCTTCATGTGGTGAGTAGTGTTTGGATTTCTATTAATAAATGTATTTGTATAGACTACATAAAATTACAGAGCTATGTGTTTTGTGCTTTTTCTATGCAGTGCCAGTGTGATAATGAGCTATGTCTGAGTATGACTGAGTGAACGTATGGAACTGCTTGTGAATAGGTAATGATGTTATGGAAGCCGAACTTTGCATATGAGAAGCCAGGAACTTTGCAAGGGCTTGTGTTTGTCTGGCTCATGCCCATCTGTTATTTGTAAACCATGGTCAGAAGAGTGATTTTGAAAAATGTTTGTTTGTTTTTGTTTGTTTTTGTTTTGTTTTTTTGAGATGGAGCTGGTTGCTAGGCTTCTGTGAAATCATATATATTTATGTCAGTGATATAGCTTCATTTGTACAGCTTTGTTCCTCATAGGAGCATGGAGCTAGCCTACTGATAGGAAAATTAATGCAATTCTTTCTTTTTGAATTCTCAGCATGAATACAACGGTCTGTTCCCAGAATCTGTAGTGCTATTGATAATAAATAAAGCAGATAAAAGTTATCAGGGCGTCAGAACACAGGATGAGTTTGAAAGGCTGGTACTTTGGTGGACAGAGAGTCAAAAGCTTGCGTAAACTTTGTCTGAAAACTGCACCTAATTTTTAGATATTAAATTGCATTTCATGTTGTGGCTGTAGTTTAGTGAGTATTAAGTTAACCCAGGGCTTGTTTCTACAAGTTAGATATGGAGATATTCTTCCTAAGAGTGAGTAATGAATTGGTTTAATTTATTTACTGTATTTCACATCTAGGTAGGTTTTGATATCTTACTTTTGATATCTTATTACCAGAGCTTACGCAAGAAAATACTGCATTTCTGTATTTTAAAAGGTGAGCTTCCCAGTAAATTTTGCCTTTTTTTTTTTTTTCTTCTCCCCCCCCAGCGTTCCCATTTCAAATGCTTGGCAAGCTTGAATTCTATAAGCTTTTGATGCTTTGATTTCACAGTGATATGGAATAAATTGTTTCCATGTATTTTTAAGTTTCACTGACGTTTTCCCCCTGTGGGACACAAAGAATTAGCAATTTTGGTGAGGCTGACGTCATCATCTTTGCCAGACTGATCTCTGCAAGTATTTAAGTAATGAAGTTTTTAATTGCATAATCTTGGCAAAAGTTGAAGTGCTGTAAGTTTGAAATCATTATATGTAGCCTGGTTTTCAATACATGCTTGTTTTCTGCTGTAAGAACCAAGAGTTCTGACATCTGCTATATACAGTATATATCTTTTACAAATTAGCAAAAAGGATTGTAGAGGGAGCTGGCAGTGTTTAGAGCTGATGAAACATCAGTTAGTATAATCTTCAACAGAAAATTTTGAGGAAAATGAGAGGGATTTGTTTAAGATATGCAAGTACACAAATTTGAGATAGGTTTTGAAAGTTTTATGGTCTTACATCATTCAGATTCACATAGGCTTATTTCTTTAATCCACAGTAACTTCATTGTGGTGACAGGTGGACATCTGTATTATTGTGGAGAGCTTAATTAGCTTCAATGATTAGTGCTCAAGCTTGCATGGAAACATGAACAGAGCATTGAATATTTTACTGAAGCCTAGGATTAAAAACTACTATAATGTATTACATGTAACTTGGATCGTTTCTGCCAATGTTGCATTTCAGCTGATGGATGGGATTTCATTGGGCAAAAGCTGACCAAAAGCAATTGAGGAAAGAGGTAAATCTGTGATTGAATAATTAAAAGATGGGATTTGAAATCATATTTTGAATTTGGAAGGGAGTATTTTACACGTACAGCTGAAAAGGCTGATGATAGAATTGGAACTGAAAGCAGTCACTGTTCCTTGTAACCCCTCTCCTTGGAAGACAGAAAAAGGTGTCGTGGCTTTAGCCCATTAGACAAGCTGGAGAGGAGCAGTCTAACAAGTAGATGAAAAAAAGAGGGGAAAAGCCTGCTGATGACAAGATCTTGAGAGAGTGCATGGTATTTTTATGCCAGTGTCACAGAAGACAGGACATTAGATACCTTTATGAAATAACAATATTTGAATGCATGAGTACAAACTAGATGAAAGATGTTCTAGAAGAGGATTAAGAATTTAAATCTCTTGTTATGGACTATGCATCCAGTGAACTTAGAGATGAATGTTAAAAAGAATGTTCTCTGATATAAAAAGAATAGTACTAGATTTTGGTAAAGGCATAGAAAGAATCTTGAACGAGAAATGCTGGGAGAACTAGCAAAGATTGGGAGGAGAGGACACCTACACAGGTATTACCAAGAGAAAAAGTAAATTTTCTCTTCTAAAATTTGAAGACCAAGCTATTGCAAGTCCGTTTTCTGAGTACATTTCCCATCTGCACACTATGCAGACTCCTGGAGGTAACGGAAGTGGTACCTGGCCAGCATCACATCTAGCTGCCTTGGAATGATCTGATACCAACATATAGCTGTGTTCGCTGGGATGACTTAGAGAGGAAATTGAATTCAAAGACATGGGCTCACTCTGCATGATTTCACCTACCATGTTCTCTTCATGACACAAGGAAACAAGCTTCCTCACAAAAGTGAAAGGCAATGACTTACAACTAATTAGAAATTCATGCAATTAACCTAAGAAAATCCTTGTTGCAACACATATTGTTCTCACTAAGGACTGAAGTAAAATTTTAAGAGATCCTTCTTACAGAAGTAAAAAGAACTACAGCTACAGAAATGAAAATAAACTAAATGACAGTTATGTACTCTTATTCTTTAGGACACCAAGAAATTTATCACCTTAGGAGCAGATCATTGGATCAAAGTAGTTGATTTTTGTCCAAGTTACCTGTTCGTGGTCCAGTGGTTTACTTCAGGTTGAACTTGTGTTCTGGATTGAACATCTCCATTGTTCACATGGCTCAAAGTGTTATTTTGGACTCATATGCTATGGTTCAGTGGTGGGAACTCTGTAAGCACACATCTCCTGTGGAGATGCTGCCCTGTTTCCCCTGGAGGGGGCAGGTAGGTGTGTGGGCACAGGCTGGGGATGTGAGACCACTCAGCTGCTATTGAAGTGTATACTCGGATACCTCCAAAGTTAACCCATTGCTGAGCCTTCATGCTTTCCCCTAAAGCATGGTGCAATAGGCAACATCCCTCACCAAAGGCAAGATCCTCAATTAAATGATTGCTTGGTTTGCTTTAATTAGATAGGGCCAAAAAATAGATGTGCTCATATTCTAATGCCAGTGATTTCTTCTGAAAAGCAAATGAATTCCCTTTCTTTCACAGATGTGGGTGTTCGTGTGGAGAGACTGCTGAATCACCTTGTCCATAGATAGTTTATTGACGTTGAAACATACTGATTCAGATGTTAGCTTTTTAGACATCACTGATGTGTTTAGGAAATAGTATTATGTGGAGACAGAACTGTATAGCTTCAGCTTATATTCAAGAAAGAAATACTTTTGTTTACTCCAAGTAATTTGAGTGTCAAGTGCTGTATAAAAGCATTTTGATTGTCACTCATGATACTAGGTTAAGTAGTAAACTAATCTGTGTTACTCAACTAAACACATAAAATGTATGTAAAGGAAAAAGGTCTTACGGAAAACTGATGAAGTTTTAAGAAGAAATTACCAACTTTAACTTCTTTATTTCTTCTAAATGGAATTGCAAAGTGTGTCTGGGAAAAATGTCTGTTCTATAATTTTCTGTCCTAGAATTGCAGGTGTGTTGAAACAATTATTTTAAAGACAACTACATTTCTTAAAGTTGTTTGTTGGGTTTTTTTTTGTTTTGTTTTGTGTTTGGTTTTTTTTTTTTTGTGAATTCGTTCACAGAAACACTTGGTTTCTGTGGAATAAGAAGCATAAAACCATACAGGAATAATATGTTGGTTTTTCCTCATTAAAATGTTGATACTTCTGAAATATTAATGAATACAGAGAAATGCTTCATATTTCTGCCACTTCATTTCTCAGTATGTTTTTTCCAGGTTACCTTTTGTTCAGTAAGTGATGTAATAAATAAATAATAATAATAGCAATAATTTATTAATGTAAACAGAAAGTAAATATCACCAAAAAATAATATGAACAGAAGTAGATGGCAATAGAAAATATTAACTGAAGAAGAACAAGTTTTAAAAGACAGTGGGCCTAAATATGGAAGGGTAAGCCATAGGAGTAGTGTTTGCTTCAAAACTGGAAATTAGTGTGCTCTTGCTAGTTTATATTTTGAATCTTTATATTGATTTAACCTGAGATGATAAAATGTATGGAAAACTGCCCAACTTAAAAGGGTATCAGTTCTGCTTATTTGGGGAGTTATAAGTTAATTGTTGCAAAAGTCTGAATGGAACTTTAAAATCTTTGAGGAATAATTCATTGATTCCATCCAGCAGCTCAAGGCTCTATATGATGGAAATATCTAGTTCAGTTTAATCCATGTGACACAGTAGAGTATTAAAGTGAGAGCCAAGCAAGAAGGACTAATTATAGAAAGTAGAAGCCAGTCTTCAGTCAGATTAATACTAACTTTTAACTGAATTTTCTTTTTAGTTCAATTGTATAAAAAAAGAGAATGTTTTCCTAAGGAATTTCACTTTCTTAAAATTACATTGTTTTTTTCTGCAAAAAAATACAGTAGTTGGAAATAGAGTTGGAAAACTGTAGAAAGTAGAACCGCAAAATAAAGTTAATATTCAGAAGTTTTTGAAAAACAAATGAGCTAAATAAATTTTAAAAAGAGTTACTAAATTGAAAAAGAAAAGAGCGAAAAAAGAGCATTCTGATCCATTATTTGTTAAGAACCTTGCAGAAACCACAGTGGTCATAATTCACTCCTGTCCACTGTAGCTGAATATTTGTTATAGAACTATAATTGACTAAAAATGCATTGTCAGGAGTATCATTTTTATAGTCTACTTACATACACGTGCCATATCAATCTCAGTTGGCAGATACTCTCACATTCAGACCTTTGAATTACTAAATGTTTCCCATGGAATTTCTACCAAACTGGGTGCTGTGTAGTGATATCTTTCATCGTCCTTTGAATCATTTGGCTTTGTACATAAAGACTGTGGTGTAGCTTCAATCTGCAATTATAAGTTTGTCACTGAATAGAGAGGAGAATTTATTACTGAAGTGCAGTGATGAGTTACTGTAAAAGAGAACTGAAGTCATTGCTGTAAGGCTTGCAGTGAAAACAGGGACTATGTGACAAAAGGAGAAAATTTAACCATCTGTTGATTTCTCTCAGTTACTCTTTTGTAACTTGCTTTTTTTTTTTTTTTTTTTTTGGCCTGGCCACGTCCTCCTTCTTTGTTCAGATACCTTGCAAACTGAAAGCTCAGCGCAGCTTGAGAAAGGCTGGGAGTTTTTAATGCCCGCCGATTTTTGTAGGAGCAATTGGATGCTCATCTTCCTGTGTTTTACAACAGCTAGTACTGCATTGCAGTGGGGAGTCAACAGTTAAAAAAGCTACAGGATCCTGATCTTGTTAACAATGTTTTCATAAACAGAAATGTAGTTTTACAAAGTAACAAAAGGTAGCTACTGTTTGAGAGAAAAGGTGAGCTGTACTGTCATCCGATTTTAGTGAAACTAAAATACACGCCTATGATACAGCTTGTGCTGAATAGTTACGCTGAAAAATAATGCATTCATACATTGTTAGGAACAAAACAAGTAACAAAACTGTACTGTTTGTGCTTTTCTTCTACTCTAATTGAGTAGCCTACATGCAAAATATTATGTCAGTCCATTACTTCCCATCAAATAAAACAATAATTTAAAAGCTTTTTATTAGTAAATAATAAACTGCCCTGTAGTTCTTGTACCTGCATAATTTGTCAAATTGGCTTTGCATCTGCCAAGGTGAAAGCTCTAGTGAAGTCTGGGGAGCTTAGGGAAAATTTAGTCAAGCTAGAATTAAAGTTATATCAAACATAACTTTAGATTGTTCCTTGAGTGAATATGGAATGAACCTGATGAGCCACAGTGTGAACTGCTTGAGAAGAGGAGCATAGAGAAGTCAAAGGTGGTTTTACCTGGGAATTTTCTAAATATAATAGGATGTTGCCTCCATTAAATTAACATTGTTCCTGTGCTCCGTGGCAGCATCTTTGCCATGGAAGGTCCTGATCCACTGAATAGGTTCAAGGGCTTTTTCCATAAAGAGGCCTAATGGTGAGGAAGCACGGTCCTGGTGAAAAGGCCGTTTTGTCTCTGTGCTGATTTATGCTGACTGGTATAGTAAAAAGCCATGGCCAAAGACATCAACAGTAGTAATTTGAGCAGGAACTGGGTGGTAACTACATTCAGAGCCACTGGTTGAATTCTGTTGTAAATTGACAGGGCCGTACCTTGTGAATGTGTCCCAGAGCCATCCAAGCTCTGGTATGTTCCTGGGGCTGAATCTCCCTCCTTATAGAATCATAGAATCGTTATGGTTGGAAGAGACCTCAAAGGTTATCAAGTCTGACCGTCTACCCAATGCCACCATGCCCACTAAACTGTGTCTCAAAGTGCCACGTCTAAACGTTTTTTGAACGCCTCCAGGGATGGAGTGTTCACCAGTCCACCACCTCCCTGGGGAGCCTGTTCCAATGTTTAATGACTTTTACAGTGAAGAAATTCTTCCTAATACCAAACCTGAGCCTCCCCGGGCAGAACTTGAGGCCGTTTCCTCTTGTCCTGTTGCTAGTTACTGGGGAGAAGAGACCAACCCCCACCTCATTACACCCTCTTTTCAGGTCGTTGTAGAGGGTGATCAGGTCTCCCCTCAGCCTCCTCTTCTCCAGACTAAACAACCCCAGCTCCCTCAGCTGTTCCTCATTAAGACTTGTTCTCCAGGCCCTTCACCAGCTTTGTCACTCTTCTCTGGACACGCTCCAGCAGCTCCATGTCCTTCTTGTCATGAGGGGCCCAAAACTGAACACAAGATTCAGGGCGCAGCCTCACCAGCGCAGAGTACAAAGGGACGATCACTGCCCTGGTCCTGCTGGCCATGCTGTTTCTGATACAAGCCAGGATGGTGTTGGCCTTCTTGGCTACCTGGGCACACTGCTGGCTCATGTTCAGCTGGCTGTCGACCAACACCCCCAGGTCTTTTTCCGCTGGGCAGCTTTCCGGCCACTCTTCCTCAAGCCTGTAGTGTTGTATGGTGTTGTGACCAAAGTGTAGGACCTGGCACTTGGCCTTGTTGAACCTCATACAACTGGCCTAAGTCCATCGATCCAGCCTGTCCAGATCCCTCTGTAGAGCCTTCTTACCCTTGAGCAGATTCTTCTCCCATCCTCCACAGATACTCACACACACACACACAAAACCAACCCACAAACCATGAATGAGGTGTTTCTGAGAGTAAAGGTATGGAAAAATGCATTATGTTGCCTGTCAGCCTCTAGACATGTTTTCAGTGACAGCCCGTGTACCCTGTCTTTGCAGAGGGGAGAAGATAAACTGCTGTGTCGGAATTGGCCCTGTGCTGTCCTGGATCTGGGCAAGCTCAGAGTTTGAAAATTTACCTTTCGCACAAGCTCAATAGACACTTGATCCTGCTTACAGTCCAACTCTTTAACCAAGGAGTATTTAACCACATTTATTTAAATGTATAATAGTTAAGGGAAGCTTGTATGATTCTGCAAGTATTCTAGCACAAACAGGCTTCTTATGCTTTCAGAAGAAAACTAAAGGAGTTGTTAGATACTTTCTTGAAGCAGTTGAGAGTTTTGGATGGTTGGGCAGAACCCAGACCCATCTTCTAAATAAGCTGCTTTTTGTTCCCAAGGTCCTGAAATTATGCTGGAACAAGAAAACTGAAATAAAATGCATAGTATCCTGAAATTAGACGAGCAGTTTAAAAACAAATTAGCTAGTCATTCCTCTAAAGGCCGGGCAATGTGAATATGCCAGTTTGCTATGCAATAGCAGTGAGTCTTAAATTCAAAATCCTCCTACAGCAAACATCCTTTCCCCCAAAGTACAGGACAGTTCTCACGAGCAAAGCAAAACATGTTTTAATGAAATGAGTTTGCTGGACAGAACTATTCCATAATTACTAAGCAGACGATGCTGTGATTAGGTCTCATTATCACAAGGAGTGACTTGTTCTTGAGAAACTCTCTTTATAGGTGCAGTTACTTCATGGCATATTGTCTTACTGAATCATTCAAGTCCGCTAGTGCTCTATTAGAAGAAAAAGAGCTAGTTCTGTTGGTTAGAAACTGAGAGAAATAATTCAAGAACTTTCGTTTTCACTTTTCCGTATCTTCTGCTTTCTTTTACTCTTACCATACATTAGTATCAGAAGTGACTGGAAATAGACCTGATAACATTTAGTGGAGCTTTAAAAGTCTTCAACTTTTGTCTTCACCCTGGTGACATCTGGGTACTCATGAAGTGGAAAAGTTTTTATAATAATGCAGCAGAGTTTTGCCCCTAAATATTTTTCTAGGAAGATGGTTATTTATGCATCCCCACATGTTGAATGAGTGTTTACATTTTTGGAAAGTTTGTAGAATTTGAAGCTTTAATCTGAAAGAGCATCCTCTAATCGTAGAGTCTTCTCTAGGGACTTTGCTGTGGCTCATTTATTCTGTTTAGAATGGGCACGATACGGTGCTGCTGGATGGCAGTATGAATATCTAAGATGGAAAGAAAGCTGCAAGACCCTAAAGACAATAATGTCTTAGAAATGCATAGAAGCATATGGCAGATTTTTTTTTTATCGTAGTAACTTGGTGATTTTGGCTTCCAGTATTCCCAGAGCTCCTCCTGGGGAATATTCACACCACCATGTTTTAGGATTGCAACCAATATAACCATATTGGAATGCTGATCTCCATAGGCTTGCTGTATAGACTGTCTGTACCCCACTCACAGGGAGGTAGAGGAAGAGCAGCTGCTCCGGGGAACTATTTGATGCATCTCAGCTTAAGCTTCTGTTCCATGCCACATCCTGGACTTGCCTCAGTCCTCTCCTTTTCCCGTCATCTGTGAAGGCAGCTGAGGAGTTTTTTTTAACGAGGAACCACGTCTGTGAACTTGAAATGGCATACCTTGTGTTAGTTGGTAGGAACACCTTTTCTGTGTGTCTTGGCATCTCTGCAATGCAACAGTTAGGAACAGGAGAAAAAAAATTGTATGTTAATTCATTGTAAATAGAAGTTTCTCTAAAACTGCTAAGGACTCCAAAAATTTTGTAGTTTTAGAAGATATTAATAGGAAGACTAGATGGATGAATACAAGTCTAAAGATGTATGAAAAATTCAGTTTTCATCACCAGAGAATGATTTATAAATTAGGTCTCTTCACTTTGTATGTGGAGAGCTGAGTTTCATGTAATTTTCTAAAAGAAATTTTTTAGTAATTGTCAGTGCAGTTACAAGAGAGAAGAAAATACAAATAACATGGCAGCATTGTATTAAAAAACCCAAACAAACAGGAAATCTAAGCTTTCATTTTTATTAAGGAATTTTATATCATTTTTACATTTTAAAAATGTCAGATCAAAGCAGTTTTCGTGTATCCAAAAAGCCACAAAAAACCAATTTGCAATAATGTTCACTTTTTCACTTCTTCCTAATTCAGGTAAAGCACAAAGCATTCTTAACCCCATTTTATGTATTTCTTGACTTCCTTTTCTCGGTAGTGATTCTGCACCATGAAATAGAGATAAAGCAGAAGGGGGAGGGGGTGTCTATGCCTGAAGGTAGTACGATCTCTGGAAGAAGGTCATGTGGGTAATAACAATTTTGTTATATTTTCCATTTGATTATGATTTCTTTATTCATTCTGAAACATTATTGTTCAGTAAAATAAGCCATCTATATACAAACCTAAATTTCCAACTGTTTGTAAATAATTTAAAGAGGAGAAAATCCCAATGTGATGGTCTGTAACAGGATTAAGATTTCACTGTCGCTGGATTTATTTTTTTTTTTAATTTGCTTTTATCACTTAAGTTTTTTTAATTTCCCTTTTACATAAGATATCTGTAGTTTGGCATTTGGAGTGATAATGGTGATTTGGCAAGGAGATTGCATCCAGTTTTATATTACTTTTCCATGGCATTGTTGTAAATGTTTTACTGTAGGAGGTATGCTTTGCAATCTTGGAAGAGTGGTTGGTGCAGCAGTTGTATGCACTTGTGTTTCAGTCATTTGAGGAACTTTCATTTGGTTAGCTTTCATCTTTTGAATTTGAGAGCACTTAAGCTGGTTCTTAATAGGTTTCGGAGGTACCCACAGTTCGGGACCAGAAGAATGTCCTAATCCCTGAATTTGCTGACAAAACACGTTTGGAAACCTGAACTGAGAAATCAGTTTTAGTTGCTGAAAGGGGACTTCACGGAAAACATTGAAACTCTCAAAAATCACTTCCTTACAGAAATATGAGAGAATGACACAAAAAAAATCACAGCTTCCCTGCTTCTGAGAAGAGGGTGTTCAGGGAGTGAGAGATGAGAAGGTACACTGTACTCATCTGACAGTCTCAGCCTTTTTAGAAACTTTTGTATTTCTGTCTTGCTGCAAAGAGGCTGCCAAGGATAACATGTTTAAGAATTATCCCATCGTGTAGTGGTTATTTATTGGAATCTTCATGCCTGCAATAGTTAAATCATGCTTGGCAGCAGTAGAACATGAGAAACTCAGTCCAAAATCAATTAGCATGTTTTACTAGTGTAGAATAAACTTCAGAGTTAATGGGAGTTACCCATTATCATTAAGATCCTGATTTTCATCTCTATTTTCATCTCTGTTGAATGTGCAGATGTTCAGCAGAAACTAGTGGGGTTTGGGGGCACATAATGTCTTTGCAAACGGTGTGGGCAGAGATTGGGGGCTGGAGCTGACCACGCTCCCTGTGTGCTGGGGGCACAGCACAGAGGCCGGGCACCTAACCCTGAGAGTGCAGGGGAGCAGCTCACGCAGTCCCTCTTTCTCTGTATGGAGGTGCAAAAGCATTTGCCTTTTGTTCTTCCCTGGTCTGACACTGTGTCAGTTTGGAGTCATCACGGAAAATGGATGTTGTATTGTGCTGCCAACTGAGGCCTTTCCCTCTCCTCCTTCATTCCCTCTGCCTTGTAGATTCAGCAGTGTGATTTAATGTGTACTTTAAAAATGCAATGGTTTAAATTGTAGGTTGATATGCAAATAGTTAGCAATGGCATGCTTATTGTGACATTTTATTCTCTTTCCTAGTGTAAAACTCTCTCTGGCGTCTGTGATCACATTATCTCGCTCTCTTCTGATCCACTGGTTTCCCAGTCTGCCCACCTTGAAGTGATCCAGCTCACAAACATCAAGCCAAGTGAAGGGCTGGTAAGAAGTACGCAGTTAATCAAACCCATCATCCAGGATGAGAAAGTGATTTTTCTTTTTATATATAACAATAAGTTGTATCTATGTAAAGGAATAGGACATTTTAGCCTTTTCTATTTTAAAGTCTGAAAATAGTTCAATTTCTTGGCTAGTTCGGTTTCTCATGCAGCTGGGCCAATAGGGAAGTGTTTTGTAAGGCTGACTGATGTATGCAAAGAGTTTAGTGAACAGGGAGAAATGGGCGAGAAGTTCTTGCCATTTATACCAGCTTCTGAAAAATGGTTCAGATTGTTCTAGGATGTTGAAATCTGAAGGGATTTAAATTACTAAGATCAACTCAACCAAGAATTTTGCGTGGGCTTATGCACAAAACCTGTCAAATTCTGGAATATGCTTCATAGTATCTCTGGGATATAAAGCTATTTTATAAGTTATTCAAGGGCTCTACAGAACTGCTGAGAAGTAGCTTATTGAATTTCATTGCAAGAACTCTCCATGCTTAATCAGGTGCTTGTAAAGACTCAGTGCAGCCATCCTATGTTTGTTACTCAAGAGTTGACCACTGATCTTTGGTTTACTCAGGTATCCAACACCCACTGCATGAAAAAAACCCAACACTGATAACAGTTTTACATCACTAATAATATCTCTTCCCACAATCCTTGGAGGTAGTAGAAAATTACCAGAATTCACAGAATACAGTTAACCATTTTTTGCCCAATGAAATAGCTTTTGCAACTTCTGCCCAAGTTTATTCTCATTCCATTTTCTTGAATAAGAAGGACTACTGCTGTACTCTTTGCAGCAGGTTTTTGAAGTTGTTTGGATGGTGTATTTTTGGAGAGTATTTCGGTTTGTGGGTTGGTTGTTGCTTGGTTTTGGTTTGTTTTGGTTTTTTTGATTTTTTTTTTTTTTTTGGGGGGGGGGGTTTGTTGTTGTTTTGGTTTTGTGGTGTTTTTTTTTTTTTTGACAAATTTAGTATGCCAAAGTATTTAGAGCAATTATACGCTGAACTAATTTTCTATTCTTTTGGAAAATCACAATTAAAATATGAGAAAAAACCCAGACATTTGGATGAGTAAATATTGCCCCATCCTTTGTTTTATCCTGCTATTTGTTTTCCTGTCCTCCACTGGCTCTTTTTTTGATTTCTGAATCCATTTCAAACTAATCCTCCAGGATTTCAGCTTTTCATGGATTCTTTCCTCCCTCTCTTTCTCCTGTAATTTTAACTCTTCCACCAGCTCACTGCAGTCAACCGTTTGAAAGCCTGTCTTCTATTGTAATGAAGAAATCTTCTTCCCCTTTCTCTTGATCACCTTTTTTGGAGTTCTGTCCATTTTTATCTGAACTTTTATTTCTTTTCCTTTCTGTCATGCCCCCCCCCCCCCCCAAGTCTTTGTGTAGGGTGGTGTTAATCCCCAGTGACTGAAAAATGTCGAGTGGTATTTTCGTAAATAAGGATGTGTTTCATGGGTCTGTTCCTGCTGGGTAGCTGATGAGATAGAGAATCTCTTCCCACTCTCTGCCTGTGTTTCACACCTTCTGTCTGTCTTGTCTGTTTAAACTGGAAGCTCTTGAGGCAGGGCTTTTTCTTTTAATATGTGTTTGAGAACCAACTGAACAGGGTCTGGATGCTGACTTGAGGACTACCATGTCATTGTCATAAAAATAATCATATGTATTTTTAAAAGATGGAAGATACCAACTGTGCAGATAAAATGCTATTTTGATGGAGTCGTATTTTTTTCCCCTTCATCCTCACCTGTATGCCACTATTCTGTTGCCTCTGTATTGTGCTGCCTCCTCTAGACTGTGAGCTCTCCAGAGCAGGCACCAAGGATGATGTATTTGCGCCGGAAGTGGGAATATCATACCTTTCCGTTTCTTACAGTGCCAGTCCTACTGACAGAGCATCTTTGTCAGGTTGCTCTTGGTGCTTTATATGAAAGCTTTGCTTTTGGGTTGTTGGGCTTTTGTTTTGTTTGTTAAAGTAATATCTTTCAATTAAGATAGAGTGAATGCATATCAGTACCACCTGTTGAGTGCTAAGTGTGTCAGTGTAAGAACTGATGGTGGAGCTTGGAGTTATTAATATCCTCTGCACATCAGGAGTACTTGGATGAATGTGAAGCTTGATAACTTCTGGACCTTCTTCCAGGATTTGTGCAATGATGGAGATGGAAAAATGGATTATTATTAACTTTCTTCTAGATCTTTGACCCACATGACAGTTCTGTGCTGGCTGTACCATCACTAAATAAAGTCTTCCATAAAGATGGAAAGACTTCAAGTAGAAGGAAAAGGACAAGGATGGCTTCTAACTGGGAAGATTTTTTTGTCATCTAGAATATCTAACATGTCTCAAATTTAATATCTAAGAAGCTAAAGTAGATCAGGGAGAGGAAAAAAGAAAGGAGAAGAGAAGGAAATAAAAAGCTTGGAAAACAATGCTGTTTCCTTGAACTCATATGGTAAATATATGATGGCATTGCAAAAAATGATTGGAGTTTCTACAACTTCAAACAGATTGGAGTGCTCTCAGGATGTTTTAATCAGCACAAATAGTTCCTTCACTATGTTTGATCTTTTCCTGTGGAAACGTAAGTATCAGTCAGAGGTAAATGTAAATTGTCAGACTAATATCTTAATGCAGAAGGAACAAGTAAATGTGTTGCAGGGTTTACAATGTCTTATAGATATCAAAATTATCTAACACCCATCAGAAAAATAGACTAAATAACCTGACAAGCAGAAAATGCTGTTAGGGTTTGATGTGGGGAACCTCCTGTGTACTGGGTAAAGCAATGTTATGGGTGGTTTTTGGTATTGCAGTTTTTTTTTTTCCTTTCCCCCACCTCTCTATCCCTGCTGTGTTGCCCAAGTGTGTTACGGGACTGGCTGCGTACATGTGTTCTCTAGTGAGTGTTGCTGTGGGAAGAGGTACAGCCTACAGTGGCTGGGAAGTAAGGGTGAAAATGGAGTTGTCTGGGTAGAAAATTACTGAAAAAGCCCTAAAATGGATTAATGTGGTTGGCTTTGCAATCACCAGCATGTTCCCATGCGTAATCACTTTTTTTTTTTCTTTTGAGGATTTGGAAGTTGTTTCATCTGTATCAGTAAGCAGAATTTAATTTTGTGGTTTTTTTACACTACTGATGTTCTAGAAAGAGACAAAGCTGACTAGCTTAGGTAGTATCTTTTGCCAGGAAACAGACTTAAAAATATTGCTGCTTGACTGAAAACAGTGAGTGTATTTAGCAAAGAAGCAGAATATGGTACACTTTTTGTTTAGGCAAAAGGTAGATAACCAAGTTTTCCTTGGGAAGTTTTTCTTCAACAGCCTCTTTCTATTTTATCTTTATTTTAAATATAGAATAGAGTATCAGAGAACTGTGGCAAGAGTTAACCTCAAATTTCAATATTTTTTTTTCCTGTTCATATTACCATTTTAATCCCAGTCAGTTCAGGTACTGTGATATGATTTCAAGTTGCAGCTATTCACCTACCTTGCTAGATTCAGAAGTGCGAAGGTGAATTCACCAGAACATGAGACTGATTGTTCTGGGTTGTTCTTTGCATGCTGAAGCAAACACAAAATGAGCCTGTCATGCAAAAAAAAATCGCTCCTAAAGTACAAGTCACAGATACAGCAGGATGTGGCAGCTGATTAAAGGTGCATTGCTGACTCCCTGGCTAGAAAGTATTTCCCAGGAATGCAGTGTACTACTGTTCCTAATATTTTTCCTGAGTTATTTGGTTTGAAATACCAGAGTTGCTGGGAAAAACTTATGAACCCGGTTCTGAGAACTATTTGGGATTAAAGAGGCACGTGCAACTTTGGAGGACTCCATTAAGATGATGTCACAGTGAAAGAGTGAAAATTCAGTTATGTGTGTGATAAAACGAAATTAGTATCTTCTTTTCTTTTCCATCCAGCATTGCATAAAATACGTTAGAAGTATATCAGATTCTGTTTTCATTCTTTAATAAAAAAAAAAGAGAGGGACAAAAAAAAGAAAAAAGGCACAAGGTCTCTTTTCTAACCATTAACTCAAAAATAGTTCACACCAAGATAAAATGTAATGATTGGTTTGAAACTAGACTTCTACAAATAACTGATCAGGACAATCTCTGATGTAATTAAGCATGAGTTACCCGATCTTTAATCTAGGCATGCATTTGTTCTTGATTACT
>NW_009595204.1:0-18353 GCF_000690535.1 Cariama cristata | reverse complement strand
GTCATGTTTTGTTTGTGTTTTGCTGGGGGGGGGGGGTGGTGTGCGTGTTACCTTATGGATATTTTAGTCCTATTAACTGAATTACCTTTCCTTTTATTTGACCTAACTGATTCTTGTAAATTCATAGGGACCATGGCATTATCTTTGGATACCCAAGATGTGTATCTGCTGATTTGTTTCAGTACAAACGAACAGCACACACCAACCTCCCCTGTAGTCCTGGTCACTAGAAGCATTGTTGGTATCGTGCAGCCATAAGGAGGCAGAGAGGGGAAGACTTGTACATGTGGTATTCTTCTTTCCATTCCAGATCAAATAATGTGAGCCAGAAACTCTCTTCTCTGTACCATTTCCCATATATTCTTTACTTAAAACTAGGAGTGGAGGAACGTGGGTGAAAGGGTAGCTCATCTTTCTGTTGCAAAATGTTACCTCTCCCCTTAAAAGCTTCTTTGTAAACAGAATTATGTTGGCTCTTGCAAAATTAATGTGGCATGGTACTAGTGTAACACTTATTAATTTGCACATATGGAATACATATAATCTAGCATTTTTTTTTTGCAGCTTCGCTCTTCCCTATCTTTCCTAATGTGTGCAAAATCTTGATCTTAGCCTTTAAAGAAGGCCAAAGTTCTTTCTCCTCTTTTGCTTTTCCAAAGTCTTTTAAATTTGTAGAAAAGACTAGATTGGATGTGAATTGCACTCTGCCACGACAGGATACTTGGATGACCTTACTATCCTTCAGAATAATGCTTTGCACAAAACTAAACACTGTGTAACCATTAAGTGTGAGACTTTATTCTCAGCTTTTGCCCTGATGTTTTAAGTTGAAAGCAGTAACTCACTGTCAATAAAAACAAAGATGTAACTTTCCTCAGAAATTGCTCTGTGTGGGGACCTAACTTACAGTTCCTGTCACCATGAAGTCACCGTGACTTTGCTCTTGCCGTGTCGCAGGGTGTATGGTCTGGTCACTTAGATCTGGATCCTGAGAGGGATTTAGGCCCTGATTTTTGGTGGTTTGAGCATAGGTATGAGTACCACATAACAGATAGCAACATTTCTCAGCCTCTTGTGTGGCTCATTACCCTGTCTGTAAAATGTGTGTATATTAGTGTTTCCCTACCTCACAGGGGTGTTGTGAGGATAAATGTGTAAAAAATTGCCATTCTATATTTGAGATAACTGAGTTAAGCAGGAGACTACGTGCATGGAGCCAATCAATGGAAAAATTGCTGAAGGTGCATAGGGAAGCTGGAAGTTGAAGGATGATGCTGGGGGCTTCTCTCTGTGTAGTAATGAGGAGATTCTTGCTTTGTTCTCTTCTATTGTGCAGAGCGAAAGAGAAGTTTAGTTTTCAGCCCCCTCTCCTGAGAAACTCGTAAAGTTCTTATTTTATTTTTTTTTTCCTACTGGGAATATTGTCGACTCTGTTAAATGGGGGGTTACTTCCGTATTCCCACTTCCAAAACATCTGTGAGTTCTGGTCCCAAGTTAGGTTAGTTCAACCTGATACCTCTTCTTTGTCTCATTGCCATACTTAATCACCACTGAGTGCACTCGGTTCCTCAGCTAAGAACAGGCTTCTTTCTGGCACTCTGATTAAAAGGAGAAAAAGTAGGTTAAGGAGAGAATGTTTATTCAAGCGCTCAATATTTACCTGCTTTCTGTGAACCAGGTGGGGGGAAAGGAGATTCCTCAGATGTTGAATGCTCAGTGTATGCCAATTATCTCTCCTTTTTCCTTCTCTCATTGCCTTAGTGGATGCTGTTAAACTGTTTGAATTATGACTTGATGAAAAAACAGATTTCAGACACTGTCTTGGACTACCCATGCAGGAACTTCTGTCTGTTCATAAACTATCCCTCCTTGTCCATATTTTTTGAAAGAAGTGGGATAGCTAACAAAGTCGACGTTTAAGTTTTCGTCATTGAATTTTGTAGCTGAACTGTTCACTGAGATGAGTGAGGCTACTGGAAAATCTTAGAGCCATTTTGCAGGCACACTTCAGAGAATTGGTCATCAGTTTGAAAGTTGTGTTTGCAGCATTGCCTACCAGAGACTCCAGATCTTTTAAAGTCTTCTGTAGCTGCCAAAGCAAAATGGAAGTATCGATCATCCTAAGGCAATTTGTAATTCTGGGTTTTGTCGTAATGGGGTGTTGTTATACTTGTAGTTGAAGGAGTATATTAAAAAAATGGGGAGTATTTATGGAGGTGACTGTGGTAAAAGCTCTAGTGTGCTAATTAGAGCTAGAATCATTTGGGCTGTTGTTCTTGAAGTGTATCAAAAAGCACTTTCCTATCCAGAGACAAATTCCTCAATAGCATATATTAAGAGTTCACAAATTTAAAAAAAATAAGAAGTAAAATAGTAAAAAAAGAAAAAGGAAAAAAAGCTTTTCTCTTAGAGATATTCAATTTATGTTTGGACAGTGATGGTTTGTGAAACACTTTAAAAATTCTTTCCCATGATGTCTTTTTCTTAGGGTATGTACATTAAATCAACATATGATGGTCTCCATGTAATTACTGGAACAACAGAAAATGTAAGTATTGTTAATACTGTATGTTCAGGCCTGGAAGCCTTTTTGACCTTACCTGTGGTCTATGCTTTCCCTTTGCTACAGGCTATATTTTGCTTGCAAAAGTGTGCTAGTTGGCTGATGAGGACCAATAGCATGTTGGACAGCAGAAACGCTTGTGCTTGTTTACCTCAGAATTGAGAGAGTTGTTCCCAGTTGAGGACCAGGAGAATCAGTTTTGATTTGTTCTTGCAAGACACCTAAAATTCTGCAGTTGGTCAAGATAGGAAGTAGCTGCCTTGGAGTTATCCTGCTCTGTCAATATAAGATAAACGTCTTTATTATGTATAGGCTGATATGCTGGAATTTACTGCAGTATTAGACAAACAGCTTTTATGTTTTCCATCTGTCAAGCTTTATTTTGTAATAAATAAATGCATGGAAATGAGGATATCCCTTCACATTGACAAATAACCATGTATTTCTTCATGAACTTCCAAGTAATGCCTATAGAAAAGAACACTTATTATCAGTGTACTAATTCTCACTGAAGGTATTAAACAGCAAGCAAAACAATAGACTACGTTTCAAATCCCTTTTGAAATACAATCTCCTTTTCTTGTACACTGTAGTTAGAGAACTGGCTGGCTGTGAGGAGGTGGGCAAAATGATCATTTTGGGGGGGAAACACTTCTATGCATAATCTTCAATGAACATGGAATAAGCACTAAACAACCCTGAACTGTTCCATAATGGTTTAGGCAATTTCTTTCAAAGATTTTGGTGGCATTTTCTTAAAATGAAGCTGTCAGAAATGTTTATTTTGTCCTGCTACTGTGTCATACTGTGGAAAGTACAGACTACCTACGTGGTATTTACAGCTGCTGCATCTGATCTGCAGTGAGGCTCTGTTAACATCTCAATAAAATAGGAATATTGTTTTCATCCCTTCGTAGGAGCTGCGATCTGATAGCCTTTCTTCTTTCTGTTTTCTTCTGCTGTGGGCAGGATGTCCATGGGTTATACATGATAGACAGTATCTGTTGTAGAACTTAAGTGAATGCCACCTGTCTCAGAATAAGGAAAACATAAGGAATTTCAACCTTGAAATCAAAATTCTAGAAAGTCAGACCTACAGCTACAAATATCATCAGTGAAATTAGCAAAACTAAACAAAAACAACAGAACCATAAATGAGCTTAATCTAGAAAACATACAAAAGAAAGAGGATGGTTTTTACAGTTGAATTTCTCTCAGATTAAAAAAGGAACCATTTCTCTCCATGACTTACTAATATTGGATTTAATTTCCCAGGGGCAAAGATAAAAATAAAATCTTAATATGTTCCCTCAAAATTCTTTTATCTTTTGTGATTCATGAGTATAATTTAAAGCCGTGTCAGGAAGCTTCCGTCCTGATGACTTTTCTGCTGTGGTTACTGGCTCTTCCACTCACTGTAACACCGTGGGGGTGCAGTGAGAAACTGCAGTCTGCTGTCTAGGGAAGAAGCCATTGTGTGTTAAAGCATTTGTGAAAATGAGTAATGCTTTAGATAAAGTAAGGTGTCTCCTTCTATTAAGCACACAGTTGCTAGGTGCTTCCTTAAACAACAAAAAAAAGGTCTGATAGATGGGAGGAGGAGACATCTAAGCAGCATGGCCAGAGCAAGGTGCAGATGTGATCTGACCAGTTGATGTTGAGGTGTTGAGGTTTAACCCCCGCCAGCAACTGGGGTCAGCTGTCCCAGCTGGGGCCCCTCCCAACTCCTTGTGCACCCCCAGCCTCCTTGCGGGTGAGGTGGGGTGATAGGCAGAAAAGGCCTTGACTCTGTGCAAGCCCTGCTTGGCAATAACTAAAACATCCCCAAGTTATCAACACCGTTCTCAGCACAAATCCAAAACATAACCTCATACTAGGTACTGTGAAGAAAATTAACTCTATCCCAACCGAAATCAGCACACATGCTTACTATCTGTGATACAGTTTAACTTCTAGGAAACAGTAAGAATCCAAATTCTCTTCCCTTTAAACGAAATTTTGTGGCCTTTTTCTTTCCAGTTCTGTTCCTCCAAGTGAGACATTGGCAGACTTTTTGTCTGACACTTTCCTGAAAGATCATGGAGAAGCACTTGTCTTTTGATTAAACAGAGCAGCATGGCAGTGCTTGCCACATTAATGTAACAGAGCAGTTTTTGTAACCACAGTTCTACTTTTTCTGTTTGCCATTTGAGATGTTTGATGTCCAGCTACAAAGCCCATTAGAGTTTGGATCATGCTATTCAGCATTAGGCATCCTCTCTCCCAGCACATCAGCCCTGCAGTTCAAAGCAGCTGAGCTCTGAAACCTGAGCTGTGAGAGAGCAGGGTTCCTCACAGGTCACTGCCCTGTAGGGGCTTCTCTCTGGTGGTCCTTTAGCATTAGAGCAAGCTGAGCTTTCTGGTTCACATCTTCTCTCTTTTGTTTGGAAGTAGCAAATCTAAAGGGTGTATTGGTCCAGCAAGAGATTACAGCTTTCTTGTTGAGTAGCCCTTTTAGACCATGTTGGAGAGATTCTTTTAATTCACAAAACAAATCTATTCCTCAAATAAGGCAATTTAGTAATTTGGTTTTCCAATAGAAAAGAGCATTTTCTAAAGTAGTACATGCAGTGCATCTCCCGCAGGAGTGTAACTTTGAAGGGGGTGCTCCCAGTGTCCCTGTTTACTGTGCACTGGTTGAGTTTGCAGAGTGCCTTTAGATCTCAGGGAAGAGAGGCCTTTTGGAAGAAAAACCACCAAAATCTCCGCTCTGGGCATGCATCAAATGTGTTCCAGGGGGTCTAAACTGGTCTTTCAGACAGTGTGGGTATACTGGGGAAATGGGACAAAGATAACACTCAGCATAAAGGACAAAACTAAATCTATTTTGAAGAATAAATCCCAAGCAGATTCCGAATAGCTTGTATGGTATTGATGTGTGAGCCTCAGTGACAGGTACTTCCATCTGTTGTTCAGCTCCCTGCTGAACCAAATTACCAGCTAATGAAGATATAGCTGTGATGTGACACACTTTGTTCTTCATAGTAGGACTTCATGAATGGACCTTTTGCTTAATGATCAGCTTATATGTCTAAAAAAAGGAAGAGCTTGTCAATTCTCCTCTGTTTTCCTTAAAAAGTGATGACAAAAGATACTATTTCTTTACAGCAAGGTCTGTATTCTTTACTTGGGAGAAAAAGCGATAAGGAACAAGAGTTGCCACTCTTCGTAAGAACAGAGCCTTGAGGCTCCTTTATAAATGATTTTTACCTCACTTTTTAAGTTTGTTCAAAGCATAATTGCAATGAGTTTTTTTTAAAGTAGACTTTTCCAATTTGAAGATTCTCAGACCGTATTTTACTGGTTTGGCAAACTGCTACACAAAACACCTATTTTGTCAAGATTTAAACTGCAAGTGCTGAAGTCAATACAAGAGAAAGTTTGTATCGTAATAATGTCCTGTAGAGTTCAAGGGTAACAACACAGGATTTACTTGCATTTACATTTTGAAAGTCTTAGGCATAACTAAATCTAAGCTAAAATAGTGGTATTACATAGGAGGATTATGAAGATAGAGGTATGAATGAGTAAGTGTGAGTAGTGAAATAGCAGGCAAAAGACAGATCGTTAGAACATAGACACCGGTGTTAAAATTTTTCCCCAAGTCACTCAGCCAACACCTTTAATGCTGAAGTGATGCCAAAAAGTCAGAGCTGCTGTTCTTTATGGAAGTAAAATTACACTTTTACCAGCCCAGCTTGATTTAGGATGTTCTGAACAATGTCTCATAGGACTGAGTCACGAGTGACCCTTCTTTCCACCTGGTGTTTCTCTTGGATATCTTCCATTTAAACACTGTCCTTAACTTAGGCCATGAATTACATGCAATTGTAGTAGAAAGTCATGGTGTAGCTATGGGACATGTATTTTGAATGGGGATGTAGTAGGTTATTACAAACAGTCCACACTTCAGGCCTGGAGCATATTCTGTAGACAACCTGTTATCTCACCTGAAAATTAATTTAACTTAATTCCTTTCTGTAAAATTCATAGCAGCTTTTCAGAAACCTACTCCTGACCAACTTGTTTTTTTTCAAACTGTCAGTCTCACCTTCCACCTTTTAAGTTGGTTAAGTGCCTTCATAGGATGGCAGCCACAGTATTGAGAGAAAAATCAAAGTGTTGTTACTCTGTGAAAAGCTGGATGAACGTGTTTTCCTCTAAACGTAGGGGTATTTCCCTCAGAAAACAGTTGGTCTACTGTAAATATACAGGACAGAAGATGGGAAAGTTTTGGGAGGATGTCACTTTATGGAAGAGGGTTGGAGGTTTTTGTTGTGGGTTTTTTTGTTTGGATTGTTGTTGTGGAGGGTTTTGTGGGTTTTTTTGAGGCAAGAGCAAAAAACAAAACTGCTTTGCTTTTTGAAAGTCTGATCTTTGTAGGATTTTGGTGCTGATTGTATTTCTTTCACCCTAATAATGACCCAGAAACTAAGTTACCATGTAACTTACATGATCTTCCTACCTGGTACCTAACCTAATTCTCTCTCCTTGCGTGCTCTTTGAAGGACAGCAGTTTACTGACGGTCTCTGCAAGATATTGAAACATTGTAGAACAAAAAGGGAATGTTGCACAAGTTGTTTATGAGGAGTTGCTAATTAGTCTTGATAGATTCAAAATTCAGCCAAAAATTGGCTTTCAAGACTGAAGAGATTTCAGGCGGATTAAAGCACTCTTTTGGCAGAATGAAATTGGAAAGAAATCCTTAGGAGTTGGTTATCCTCGAATAAAAAAAATATTCGTACCTTTCTTAACAGTTGATTGTATTGTGTACAATAGCAGATTATTTTTCTCCAACAATAATGAATTGATTTATTACATATTTCTTTAATTCTTTATTTCACAGTAGAATGTAATTATCATCTAACCTGATTTACATAGCTTAGCAATCATACTGCTGAAAGAGAGATGATGACCAGTAAGAACTGTATTCTTTATCATCTCTTTTATTTTAAATTCAGTCACCTGCAGATCGGTGCAAGAAAATCCATGCTGGAGATGAAGTGATTCAAGTTAATCACCAAACTGTGGTATGTATAACTATGTTCTGTGTCAATTGGAGATAGAGGTGTCATGGCACATCAGCATGTGTAGTGAAGAAATGTGTAGAAAAATGTTTTTATAAATCATTATTTATTCTAACATCTAAATTTTCCTTTTCTTTTCTGAAACCACATACTTCTTACGTTCTTAAGTTGAGCCCCGACCCTCTGAGTATCACTGGAGGTATCAAGTTAGCCTAAATAGCTGTGGCTTGGGTGATACATTAGGGTGTTTTCTTCTTACCCATACTCTATTAATAAACAGTTGAGTTTAGTGCAATAGAAGGTTTCGGTCAAAGGGATGCAAGGAGTTGGAAACGTTGTGCCCTTGTGGGTTTAAGATCAAAATTACTTCCTGGAAGCTGCGAAGTTTACTACTTTCCAAACCTACTGGAATGCGTAGAACATGGTTTTCAAGAACAAAAGGACATACAATTTCCATAGTGTTCCTAGGGTGTTTAGCTTAATTTAAATACAGATTTTTAAACTTGGAAAGTTAAGATTAAGCAAAGCTGTCAGATATGATAGGCAAGAAAACTAACGCCCTGCAAATTGCTCTTTGTGTGAATGGATGCATGTTAGTTCCTAGTGATTTTATTTAGGACTGGTGAACTGTTAAAATAAAATTACCTTTTCTAAGGTAAGGCTTGGTAACAGAAAAGAACAGACTGTCAGTACAGAAAGCAACTATTCTTCTTCCAAAGTATAAGGTTTCTTAAGAGTAGTGAAAGTCAATATATGGTATTAATTCCATGTGTCCTTGAAAGCAATTTAACTGACAAAAAAATACCCTAGATCGCCATTATTAATACAGCAGTCATTTGTTAAAAGTGTGTTTTGTCATTCCCCATGGGGTTCCACTCCAAACTTTAGGCCATTGTACATCTTGTCAACTGTTCTGCACAAATTAGTGTAGTATTTCAGTATACGCTCCAGCTAAGTTTGGTATCTAATATACTGTACCTATGTGGAACTTACCTGATGAGAAGATATCTCTTGAGCTATGCAATGTAATTTGATAAATCTAAGCAGATCAATGTGAATTTAAATACTTTTTTTGGCCATATAGATTATTCACAATTATTGTATCCCATGATTACTTACATGTATACTTGATGACCAATTTCTTTATTTTTCTACACTAAGAAAACTTTTGACATCAATTTAATATGAAAAACTTAATATGAAAAAGTTAAAACTTTTTTCTGTATTTTCTTCAGTTATTTCAGTGTATTCTGTTTGTCAAAGTGAAGTTAATATCTGGCTTTCAGTAGTTTGTATTTCAAAGAATGAATATAAATATGGAGAAAAGAAGTTCCACGCAATTATTTTAAAAATCCAACTTTTTTGCTAACACTTTTTACAAGAATCACACTTTAATAATTATGAAAAGGCTGTTCTTTCAGAAAGCCCACTGGCTTTCAAATAGGCAGCATGAAAAAGTAGAAGAATAGTTAAGTGACTTATATTGATTTTTATTATACCTGTTCTAATACTGGGTGGCAAATAGTTTTAAATTCTGTGTTGACAACCTCTGCTTGTAGTGATGCTTAATCTTCATAGTATTTCATTTGGCAGTGAAATCAAAGGATTTCAAGCGATTACCCTGATCTTTCGCTATGTTGATAGAAAACATGCATAACAGGATGTATTCCACTTGTTGCTGGCAGGATATCTGGAATGTAAATATCTTCTGAATTTTTTGAATAAAAAAAATAAGAAGATTAAGGCTAAAGTCAGTGAAAAGTTAATGTTCAGAAAATTGTCCTTTAAATTGTGGTTTATTGAGGTTAGATATCTTCTGTATTAGTTTTTGCTTTACAGAATAGAATTTTTTAAAAATAGCTCTGTAACTAAGAGGCATGATTCTCCCATTAAAATGCAGAGGATTTAGGTACTGTCTTCTATTAAGCTTCCCTGTAAATTCCATCCTTAATCTCCTCTAAAAGCCTGTCTGTCTGAAATATTTCTAATGTAAACGAAAAAAAATGTCATTCAGGCGATTCAGAATTTGCACGGTACTGCAGTACTCATGTTTCCGCCCGTACATAATTCAAGAGTGTATTTTGCCTCAAGGTAGTCCTCCTTTTAACCAACTAAAAGTGCGGGAAATGATATTATTGCTTACATGAATTATTACTGTTCACAGTACTCTTTCTGGTTGCATCAGTGATAAAGCAGCAGAGAAAATACTCCAAGCAGAAAACAGGGAGGTATAGACTCAGGATGGTGTAGGATTCTTGAATGACAGGCTGTTCTTGTGTAATCTGCTGTGCATAGTTTCTTTAATCTGCAGGCATTTTTGGCACATTGCATAAACTTCTAAAACAAGTATGATACGACATGATAGACATGTGGATTCCCAAAATTTGTGTTTGTTGGCTAAAACTCATCAAAATGTATGTAAATAATAGATGGTGGAAAAAACATGTCTAATTTGGCAAAGCAGGCAAACATGGTCTGTTATAGATGTTTCATGTAGAAGCTGGTATGTTTAATGTCTTTAACACCTGTAAGTTACTGTTGAAATTGGATTTTTTTGAATCATGTGGTATGTAGGTAACACCTAGCTTTTCTATGGCATGTTCCTTACTGTGGGAACCTGTGGGCTCTTGTGGGCCAATCCAAGTCCACAGAAGTGAGTTGCTGGAACTCTTTTTATATTTACAGTACAAAAACTTTGAGGAGATTTTGCTAAAATTCCTCTGAAACATGATGGATATATTTACAAAATCACACTGTGCTTTTCTGCAAGGGGGGTAAACAATTAAGAAGGGTGTGATACCTTTCTAGATCCTTACCCTGACTTAATCTTTGCGTTGAAAACGTAAGGAACAGGTTTTTAAGATTCACTGTACAATTAGTGAGAAGAGTTCAACTTCCACATAACCTCTCAGGGTTCGTGGAGAGCTGGCAAATTCCAACTGATAGGAAAAGCTGAACTTGGGAGCATATTAATCTCTGGAGTGTATGCATCCAAAATGGAATTTGCAGTAGATGTCTTCTTATTTTGGGAAAAACAAAACAAAACACTTGTAAGTAAAAAAAAAAAAAAAAAAAAAAAAAAAGAAATTGCAAATATTTCTTTTTATTCAGTTTTTCTGCACTGTTTAGCAGGATCCATTTCGGATCCCAGCTAGGTTTTTAGAACACAGATATTTCATTTAAGACCTTATTAACTTGACTTTGAAGGAAATGGTGTTGCTGAAGAGACTCAGTAGGGAAGTGAGCTGGAAGAGTGTAAGGGAGGAGGCAGCAGTGTCAGTCCAAGATTTTGACATTAGATGTTTGACACTTTATACAATTTCCACTAACAACATCTTTCATTTAAAATAATATTTTAATCTCTTATGATGCTTGACTTGAACAACAGACCAGTGCAGCAAGATCATAAAAGTTCAAAAGAAATATACCTCGTACTCAGCTTCCTTCTGTTGCTGTCATGCGTGTGCTTTTATAGCAGAGGAGATAGCTCTCAAATCATTATTTTAATCCTTTCCAAATCCTTGGGCTTCCTCTGTTTATAATGGTTTGGTAAATGTTATTACGAATATTTAATTTTAAAGAGAGGTGGGATTTGCATCTAAAAGCTTTTTAGGTCTATTCAGAAATATTAATGGAAGTCTTTATGGAAGTAACCTAGATCTCTGTAGGGCTCTGTCCTGAACTCTCTGTAGTTTGTCAGGATATGAGGACTCTACTTTCATTTTGGCAAATGTAGTCTGTCCTCCAAATGCCCTCTCAAAATTTCAGTTTACTTCTTTATTCTTTCTTTACAGTCTCCAGAAGTATTGTGTAATACTGATAAAGTAACTAAATTGTCATGATCCTTTCAAAAGGAAAGATCTTTTCGTGAGTTTGCAATTCCCTTTAACATGGAATTTGTGTTGAAATTAGATGATGTGATTTATGACCTCTTTTCTACATAGATGTGCAAATACACACGCAAATATATTATTTTATATCCTATATGTCAGGGAAGTGTGATATTGCAGAAATGAAATGTGTGAGGGAAGATGATCTTTTGTTTCCTCATGGTGACTGCAAATGTTTTTACATAAGTATAAATGCAAAAGAAGCAACTCAACAAATTTGACAAATGCAGATGAATTATGTTGTGCTTTCCAAGAAATATTCTCCGGGGGGAAAGGTTTCTCAGGTACTCTGAAGGGAAGGTAGGAGTTAGTCTTTTAAGGAGTTAGGAAAGTGCGCACGTGTGTGTATGTAGATAGGTTTCATTTTAGTTTTCTGCAAATAGTTTTCAAATGAAGTAGATATTTGGGAAAATAGAATTAATGGAGGTCATTGGCAGCAGCTCCATGGATAAAGTACCTCTGCTTTGAGAACTGCCCCATTCAGATTTAGAGTTTGAGTGGGCAAGGACTCTCCTGCCATTTCTGCAGCACAAGTGCTGGATGCTCTTGTCCATGGAATCTGTTTTCCATTGATCCCTGGGGCTTGTTCAGAGTTGGCATGTGAAACACCACTTTGATGAGCACAGGCCCATTTTGATGTAAATAGCACGCTGTGTCAGTGTGGGCATCCACTTGCACTTCTAACTCTGGCAGGACAAATCAGCTAACAAACAAGTCATTGTCGCATCTGTGTTAGGTACAGCAGCATAAGCTTGGCCAGGCCCCGCTGCTTCATGTTTCTACCAAACTTTAAATAATTTGCCTTTGTTCAATCCATGTGCAATTTTCACGCTTATCTACACACCTGTGTCACCAGCCAGTGGAATTAGTTCAGCCATGACAGAGCGCCACGCTGTGCTGCCTTTTGGCAGCTACCTGTCTCCTAAACTGTAACAGAGCCTAACTATATGAGCGCTCCTACCTTAATTTAAAGTCAACCCACTTGGCTTAACTGAAAGTGTTAAACCTGGTTGACTGTGCCCCAAAATGGAAAGGAAACACTGGCAGGGTCACTTGTATGTCACAAATGGTTGTGGGAACTGCTCCTTACTGCCTCAGGCTCCGTGGGTGGAAGGTTTGGTCTGCGGCTTGTGCCTCTGATCCCGACCCTCTGCTGCAGTTATGGTGCGCTACGGTGGGTGCTTGAAGAATATATGCTGGGGACATTGAGCCTCATCTGTGGGACTGGTACGCTATTGCTGGAGCTGTGGAACAGTCAAGCGCTGAGAGGTTTAGGTGAGTATAGAAGTGTTTTCAGGAAATAATAGAAGAAACTGGTGCAACAGGAGATGCCCATCCTCTCCTGTGACTGGGATGTGGGTTCAGTGGCCTCACGCTGTGTCTCTAGAAGTATTCCCTGTATTCCCTGCTAGCTGTTGTGGTCTTGGTCACCTGTTGGCATTTTCTGTGTCCCACAGCTCACTCAAAAACAGTTGTGGCTTTTTTTTTTTTTTTTTCTTCGGTCCTGGCTGTACCCCAGATGGACAACTCTATTATCATTGACCCCTGGTAGTGTACTCATGTGATTAGATGAACCTATATGAATAACCATTGAGCAGAGTATCGAGTTCTTCCATTATTTTTCTTCAGGGGAAAAAAAATAATTCTTTTGTACTTGATGACATAGACTGCTGTGTACAGCACTGATTACAGTTTGGGAATACACACCTTGGCTGACTGGGAAGGCACCAGTGTCTTTTTTAGAAGCAGTGTAACTGTAGTAAGAATTCTGCTGCAGTACCAGTTGACTTTTTCTGTGGATGCCATCAGTGGGCCTTCATAGTTTCATTGCTGGTGATAACCAAGTTACTGAGTCTGTAGCCAAATTAAGTATTTTAGTACAATCTTTACTTACAACAATACTCCTGAGGGTGTATCTGCTAAAAACTGCTGCAGTATTCTGTGGAGTATTCTTGTGATCCAATTGTTAAATTCGTCTTTCTGCACTGAACATAATGGGAGATGAGGCATTTTAATTTATTTATTTTGTACAGTTGTTTTATGTCTTGCTTTTTTTTCACATATAGTAGTGTTTCTATAGGAAAAAAAAAGTCTTCTAAGAGGTGCTGTAAATATTAATATTTCCAACAGAAATATTGAAAGACAATATGCTGCCAAAACCTTTTTGCATATATTCCTGATAAAAATTATTTTCATACTCTCATAGTAGTTGCTGCTGACTACTAATCTTGGTACAATTTGTATCTGCAGGCAATTTATATTACAATGTTAACAGTATGTTCTTGATAGTGAGAATACTGTAAATTCTGCAGTTAAAATAATTCTTTCAAAATTTCTTAGTCTCTGATGTGTGAAATACATGATTAGAGCATATGTTTTATGCCCAGGTAGCAGATAATAAGTAGAATTGGAGTTTTCTATTGTTAATTATGTTGATACCTATAGAACAGAATACAGATTATATTACTCCTTTTGTCTCATAAGAATGGGTTAAAAGGCTTACTGTTAGTGTAAGTTCAGGTATGTGTGTTTGGAAAGGAAGGCAGGTATTATTCTGCTGCTAATAATCTTCCTTTTAACTGAGATTGCTGAAAATTGAAGTACACTGTAGAGAAGGAGAGGCAAGGTAAGGAGAGATGTTTTCAAAGTTGTGCGGATTAATTGGCTGATACTGCAGTTGGGTGCAGCCTGGACCACGTAGGAATTAGGATTCAGTCGTTTCGAATACCTCTGTGCTTTGTGCAGGTAGCAGCTGTGTAAATTACACAGCTGATCTTCAGGTTCCAGCTTGATCTTCTGTTGCATAATTCATTATCTTATTCTGATGAAGTTAGGAGGTGATTGCGAGGAAGTGTAAGACGGTGATAGTTGTTGTAAAAGTTGATCAAAAAGAAAAGCAAGTTAATGCTGTGTCATGAGGGGGGCAAAATTAAAGCAGGGAAATTCTATGCCTGATTTGAGTAGATATACTCTATGTAAATTTTTATTAAAAAAACCCTCAATACTGACTTGGAACACCTCAGTGACTTGAACGCTGTACATAGTCTATGGCTGATTATTTTAATAGCAGTAAAATGGAACAAAAAAGAAAGTAACTCTCATGACTAAATAATTACTGCCTTATTATGACAATTTCTTTTAACTCCGTATCGCTGTCTTTCCTATAGCTAACTGATGCTACATAAGTTTTCAGCTCAATTAAAGGCTTTTTGTTTGTTTGTTTTCAGTTTGCTTGCTTATTAGTGACCTTTAAGGATTTTTTTTTTTAATAATTTCTTATATACACATGTTAATTTATTTTCACTACATGAATTCAATCTCAAGAAACATCTGTTTCAAGGATAGCAGCATTACTTAGCTGCAGAGCAGCTGGGGATCTCAGATACTTTATACATTGAAAAGAGAGGGAGGTCAAAGACTGTTGGAATTACTGACTCACTGGAATCGTTCTAACATATTAAGTTGTGATAATGTAAATTTAACCTGAAACAAAATTATTTATATATGTGTGTATGCATGTGTGTTTATATATATTTATTATTTTAATTCCAGGACAACCATTTTGGCAATTTAAATATGAGTATATGCAATACACACACGCGCGCCTCAAATTCCCATTGTGAGATGAAGGACACAGCAGCACAAATAAGTTGCTGTCCGGCAAACGTGGCTGTGGTGGGTTAACACCTTAGTGTCCCTCACAAGGAGCATGTTCCTTATGCCATATGAGATACGGAGAACTTGGCTGTTCCCTTCCCTCAGGCAAGGGTGGGGCCACCCACGTCCATGCTGCCGCTTGAGCTGTGAGAAACTGGGGTGCAATCCAGTCTGCCTAAATCCCGCCTGAGCCTTCAGCTCATACCAGCAGCTCTCTGCACCTGCTTAGGCATTTATCAGCACTGAAGTTCCTTTAGCACTCAACTGTGGCAACCCAGGGATGCTGAAACGTCTCTTCTCAGGCAGGGGAGGTCTGTCCCTAGCCGGGACCCCCACTGAAATGGAGGTGGGCACCTGGGCTCTCCATACATTCCCTGGAAGCTCCTGAAAATGAGGCCATGCGAGGATTCTGGTGGCAGCACCTTTATTCATAACAGTTTCATGTCTGTGCCTTTGCTGAAGAAGGGGTAGGGCCTGCTCATTGCAACATGGCTTTCAGACCCTGTTCCCTGAGGTAGGTGTGTAGTTTGTAATGCATTTATATTACACAGAAAAGTGGTCACTGGGAACTGGGACCAGAACCCTCGTTTCCCCCACTCCCAACGCAGGGACCTGATAGTTTCTTGCCTATTGTATGACTGGGCTTCGTACTCGTGTATTCCCCGCAGCACGGTGCTTTGCCTTCAGGGAAGGCCTTTAACCTGAAATGATGCACATCTTGGTGCTGGAGACACCCCTCCAGGGTTTGAAAGACCGAGTTTAGTCCCTCTGAGGCAAAATAATGCTGAGATCCACATTCTGCAAGTGGACGGAAGGCTGGATGAAAACCCTCCAAATTGCCAGTACTTGTCTCCTCTGGTTATCTGCACGCCCGGCTGAAGAGAGAGATGCCTTACAGTCATCGTGCTGGAGGCAGCCTGGCACTGTGGGGTAGAGCAGGTACCCCAGTGAGGGAGGATGCTTCAGATTTCAGAGGTACACCAAAACTCAGCAAACTGAAATCAACCCCATTTTTTAGACCCATGCCCTGAAGTAGGGAAATGAGACCATTTTTCCTCAAAAATTGTACCTAGTTACTGACTGTACATCTGTAAAATAGGATATAATCAAATTCATAAAGTTAGTTTTTGCTGTTCCCAACAAATATACTTATTTGTTACAGGATGTTGCTAGCAATGACTCAAAAGCAAAACAGTGAGGTACTTCTGAACTGAAGGTTGATTGTATCAGTGAAAAGTGAAAGCTAAGTATTGTTATGAAACAGTGTCCAAGCTTCACTGCAGAACTGATTCTGCGTCCCTGGATAAGTCAAGTTTCCATTCCTCCATGGATAAAACAGATGCTCGTCTCCATTACCGAGGTGCTCTGTAGTCATGTTACTAACATTTGTGAAGTTCCTTGAATTACGGTGGAAGCGAGCTGTGCAAATACCTAAAAGGAGGAAAGTAATAAAATCAGTCGGAAGTTATGCTCTTGATCAGATATGTTTTCTGATGGGGAAATGTGATTAGAGCAGCTTAATGAGAGGCAGTAACTTCTGTATTCAGTTCTCTGTTTGGGTCCTAACTTATTCTTGGGGAAGTCTCTTAATTCTGAGTTTTAGTTTACGTAGCCAAAAATGAATATGAAAATTACTTATTTCATAGTTCAGTAGTAGTATGCAAAAGTTTTAGTGAAACATCAGGATTTTCTCAGGTAAAAGATGCGATTTTCTTCAATGTACTTTACATACAAACTATGTTGTGACTTTGGACAACGATACAGTGCAGTGTGATCAGTGACATTCTAAGGATGCACAGAACTGACTTTAACGTTGGACTAAAATTGCGTTTATTTAAATAATATAGCCAAGATACTCTTTAATTAGAATTGCAGCTTATGCAATCACAATATTATTAACCTCTCCTCTTTAGGAGAAAACTGTTACCTAAGTGTGGATGTTCATTATTGTGCTTGCTTAAGAAGCTGGATAAACCCCTGAAAGGAGTCTGCTACTCTCCTGACACTGCTTCCCCTACACGTACAGATACAGATCTCATCTCTGTGGTAGTCCATGTGGTAAACATCCTTCTGTGGTTTCCTCGCCCAGTAATGTTTTCTGGAGGCGGAAGACCTATTAGCTTCCATTATTTTTAGCCTTTTCAGGCATCTGCAGCTGAGGGAAGGGAAGGAGATGCTTGCTACGAACGTATTTGTTTCATAGGGCTGCCAGCTGACCATCCTCGTTTCTGGCCAGTGTTCATGGAAATCAATCTGTTAATTTAACAGCATGATGGCAGATAGTTTCTTGTCAGATCTGACTTGCTTAACAACGTGCTAGGTTTGATAGTGATTTGAAGTGTGTTGTTGTTTTTCCCTAATGCGCTAATTTGTATTTATAAAATGCAAGATGGGTGATAGATATGGAAGTTTCTTAAGGTGAATACACTTTCCTCCTAGAAATTCTATTTTTTTAGCTGAAGAATGAGAAAAAGCCTGAAGCTTGAAATGGTTGCTAAGTCAAAGAGCTCTGGCTGCATGCCTCTTGTAACAGGCAACATTGAAAGAGAAAGAATTTTTATGATCTTCCCATTCCAGTAACTTTTTAAAATTAAACGCTAGAGTGAATTTTGCATATTTGCTTAGCTAGAAAATAGCGCATGGCTTTGCAGGTTATATTTAGCAGGAAGATACTACTTTTCCTTCAAAAATGTAAAGATATTACTACTTTTCCCTTTTACAAATCTGCAAGTTAGGAAAAAATTACTGTAATGGGAAAAAAATCCACTTTTCTTTTGATGGAAGTGGAAAGCTTTCATTAACTTTTGTGGGACCCGGGTGACCCTTTGAACAGGAATACGCCTGTAAAAATATGGACTCTGTTCTATTTATCATTTGACTCTAATTCCACCCTCTAGATGATGTCGCTTCAGTGTGTATTAGATTTGCACACTGCTTTTAGATGATGCAGCTGTTCCATGGTTTCTTTGGGATACATGTGCTAGATTTTTCAGACTGTAGGTTATTTTGTATTGGATCTTGTAGCATCCTAAAAATACTTGGTTTAGGTCCATCCAATCGTATTTGGGCTGCCTGCGTGTTAATATTTGGGAGAGCTCCTCTCTGGCTCATAATGTACATCAGTACTCACAAAAATCATGAATGTGCACAGGAGTTTGGGAATACTGTCATGGGTG
>NW_009595203.1:18342-19405 GCF_000690535.1 Cariama cristata | reverse complement strand
CCAGGAATTGGGAACAGGTCTTTCCCTGGCCCATCTATTAAGTGTCCTAGCCAATAAACCCCATGAGATCCATCTGCCTCATACATCTACCACACATCTTATTCCTGTGCAACACAAGGAGATGCAGGAACTATGGGATCCAAGGCTTTTGACGCAGACCCAGTGTATTTTCAATGGGTGCCAGGCACTAATCCGAGCCGGCTCTTCTGAAACACCTCATCCAAGCCAGGAGTATTGGAAACAAAGAAGAGCAGAGTCTGTGAATGTGCAGCTGATCTCCCATCCTGTACCATGAAACAAACTGAATCCCGTTGCCCACGCTCATCAGCTCCAGTGTTCTTCATTACTGGTGATATTTCTCCTGTTACCATTACTCTTATTACTAATAATGATAATAAACACACCATGTGCAGTAAAAGGTGGTGCTGAGAGGCTTCTCTCAGATGCTTGGACAGAAGTATTTTCTTCTGCTAAAGAACCTTAGCTTGCTTTTATCATTCATATAAATCCCATTGTGAATGCAGAGATATTTCCTTCTGTCTTTTACATAATGCTTTACAAGCACAAAAAGACCTGAAGTATGGGAATAAATCTCACCTAAGCAACGTGGTGCAGCAGATCTATGTTTTGTTTTAATTAGCATCCTGATGTGATAGCGGCTTGGCGTGTGTATCACTGTTTTGTAACACAGTGCATCCTTTCTAGACTTCTTAAGGAACCTGGCAAACACCGCACTTCCCTCCATTGTCTGTTGTTTTTCTTGGAGGCTGAATATTTTCACTGAAATGTCACTTGCACACCCCGTCCACGCTCGGCTGCTCTCGGAGTGCACTCAGGCATTGGGCTTTCAAAAAACAAAGATAAGTCAGCACTTAATCACGGCTTAGTGCTCCGCTTACTTATTTGCAAAACCTGCAGGTGAAAGGCAAAATCATAAGCAGCATTGTTCCAGTAATAACAAAAACTTCTGCAGATTTTACCGTGGAAGGTATCTGCCTGTTTGAGCTGCCTCCCAAGCCATTACAGGGTTATAAGGCGTTTGTGTGTGGTGGTGAGGGAGCTG